>NW_007232984.1:12569-72545 GCF_000164805.1 Carlito syrichta | reverse complement strand
AAGGGGCAGGGAACTGGTAGAAAGAAGTTTATTTCTGAGTTCGAATCCAGGGAGCAGAGCCAGACTCGAGATCTTTCTAAAATGGTTCTTTAGCCGGGTGTGGTAGTGTGCGCCTGTAGTTCCAGCTACTTGGAAGGTTGAGGCGGAAAGATCGCCGGAGCCCAGCAGGTCGACGCTGGGGTGGCCGTGAGTGTGCCACTGTGCCCCAACCTGGGCAACAGAGTGAGACTCCAACTCAAAAAAAAATAAAAATAAGCCGGGCTCGCCGGCTCAGCCTGTAATCCCGCGCCTTGGGAGGCTGAGGTGAGTGGATTGCCTGAGCCCGCGGGTTCGAGAACCGCCTGGGCAACTTGGCGAGACATTATCTCTACAATAAACCAAAAAAATTAGCCAATGTGGTAGCGCTCACCTGTAGTTCCAGCTACTTGGAAGGCTGAGGCGGAAGGGTCGCCGGAGCCCAGCAGGTCGAGACTACAGTGGCCGGGAGCGGCCACTGCACTCTAGTCCGGGCGACAGAGTGAGACTCCAACTCAAAAAAAAAGAAAAAAGAAGAAGAAAGTACTGTTAACTAAATACAGGACTTGCTTTAAAAAACAAAAAAAGTTTGGTAAACATTCAGCATTACAAATTTTATGGAAAATTCCAAAAGAACAAAGCTGTAACCTACAGCTTCAAGCCATTGAGAGGAAAGGGGAGGCGAAATACAGAAACCTTTCTCAAGTCAAAAGAAGCGAAAGACAAATAGATAAGTAGAAAAGACAAGAAATATAAATAGAAATTATAAAATAACATATTAAATATAAATACTAAAATAAAGAGGACATAAACCCACATTTTAAAAGAGCACATCAGATAGGGCAAAAGACCACTACTCATGCAAAATAATTTCAATTTCACTTAAATAAATGCAAAAAGGCAAATCAATGACATACTACTTTCACCTATTTGTTGTAAAAAAAGTATGGTCAAGGTCATCAAGAGTAGATTTGCTTAAATAGTACTGATGAGAAACAAATTGTTGCACCTCTTGAAAGAAAAAATTGGCAAAAATATGTTCATGACAATGTGATATATAATACTTAAAAGTCAGAATCGATATAGATATCCAACAATAGAAAATTATGAAATAATTCATAGTACATTCATATTATTGAATATTATGTAGCCATTAAAATCATTTAAATATTATGTAGTAGGATGGCAAATGGTTGGAATTTAATAAATAAAACATGATACACAATTGAATCACAAAATTATTTAAGAAATTCATATTTTAATTAATATGCATAAATATTTGTTTTTAAAGCTAGTGCAATGCGGTGTTAAAATAGAAATATTGTAGTTTCTACTGAAGAGCAAGAAAATAGATTCTATGTTTTAAAATAAAGGATGAGAATATTATATAATTCTATATAAAATTCTGTGCAGAACTTTTAAAAGGAGGTTGTGGAAAACTACTAGTTTTCAACCTTCTCATCCTCATCAAGAGGGGAAGTAGAAGATTTGAAGACATTTTTGACTGGAGTATTTGATGCACTTGTGCACAAGGCGTTTCACTCTCCTCCCCAAGGAAGGAGAATAAATGAACTTCACCCTTCATCTCAACTAAAGGAAGAAGACAGTAAGGAAACTACTACAGGAGCTTAATATGTATCACCTGCAGTTGGTCCCAAAGGTGGACAGCGTCAAAATGAGCCTGAGAAGTCTGAGGATGAGTAACTTCCAGCCAAGTTAGTCTGTTGCTGAGACAAGAGGTACTTCTGCATTGGAATCAGCCTTTCTCAGGATTGTCCAGACAAAGAATATGGGTGTATTTCCAGGCGACAAACTACCAGACCAGCATGATATCCTTGAATATTGCCCAGAGTATCCATTTAGAAGGGCAAAGTGACCCCAACAGTGAGAGAGAGAGAGATTTTATGCAGCAGTGGAACCCAGAGAACCAAGGAGAAAAAAGATGGTAAGAAGGCAAAGCCATTATCTAGTGAAGGGAATTGCAAGTGAAAATTCCTGTTGGACAAAAGGATCATACAGATCTGTCCCCAGGAACCCACAAGAGTAGACCATGAGAAAAAAGTTTGCTTTAAGTACCTACCTGCTCAAGGAGCACATTTCAGCTATGAGTAGTGTTAGTCAAATGTCTAACTCTTTTCCTTGCTTGCTTTCCCACTACCCTTAGCGGGCCAGACACTATAACTGACAAGACAAAGAAGAAGGGACAAAGATACCAGTCGGAGAAAAAACTGATAACGCCCATCTTTCCTACTTCCCTTGACTAGCTGAGGGTAGGGCACAGGCATGCCTAGTATTTTGAACAAGGCTAAAATGTTGACTATTACTGTAGACTGAAATTATTAATTACCATTTGGAGAAGATGTCCTTATCTGAAAGTGACTAAATAAGTCTGGGGACTTGCCCTACACTTCATCCAGGAAAAGGCAGAGACTGGAGGAGACGAGAAGAAATGTACATTGTGATTTTATCTCACAAGACATGCTTGATCCACATGGTAGCTACATCAGGAAGAAAAACTAAAAACCAAAAGGAAATCTGTCTTTATGCAACAGTAGTATTTGAGGAGGTGATAATGGGATCACTAGTAACTTTTATTCTCCTTTTCTGTCTTTGATTTTTATAAAATCAGTAAGATATATTTTATCCTAATGAGATCTGCACTGCAAGATGTATTGGGCCCCCAGATCATAAGGAAATGTTTCTTTTTAGTAAATATGCAAATTTCTCTCAAAAAGATGGGATTATTTCTTACTAAGAGCCAAGCACTCCTAGAAAATTGATAATATTAATATCCCAATATAATATATTAAATATCATTTTTACTACTAAATGTTTTGAAAAAGATGCACAGAGAAATTTTCTTTATCTTCTTCATGTTTTCATGAATCAGGTTGGATTTGTTAGTTTAAACAGAGAAATATTATGACTAAAATAGTAAAAAGCAATTAAAGAAATCAAATACTGTAAGAATCTGATAGGTCTGTGTCAATAAAAGTAAACAAACAAATGCAGAAGTGCACGTGTGTGTGTGTGTGTGTGAATGTATATGTGGAGAGATAGAGACAGAGACAGAAGGAGAAGACATGGAGTATTATAGAAGGAATACCAAGATGCCCCCAATATTTCTTGTCTTCTGGTGTACTCAACCCCGCATATGAGGGGGAACCCCCCAAAAAACAAAATTTATTTATAAAAAATTGTGTATTTATTCTTATATGTTTAAACGCCAGTCACCTTTATGGTACTCTCCATTTGGTATAATAGAGATGCTTTTTGCACTGATCAAAACAGTTTTGAACTCGTCAATTTTGATGTCTTTTAGTGCTTCTATCGTTTTTTGTTTCATCTCTTCCACATAGGCAAAACATTTCCCTTTGAGGACTTTTTTCATTGGGGAAACAAAAAAAAAAAAGATGCTGGAGTGAGATCAGGTGATAAGAAGGATGCAGCACAGGAGTCATGCCATTTTTTGGTCAAAAATTGCTGCACTCAGCAAGGTGTAGGCAGATATATTGTCATGGTGGAAGAACCAGTCACCTGTTTGCCGCAATTCAGGATATTTATTTGGCAAATCATGATACAATCTTCTCAAAACTTCCAAATAAAAACTTCGGTTGACTGTTTTGTTTGGAGGAACAAATTCTGTGTGCACTGCACTATCCTTCTCACATTAAATAAATAAATGTTTATTTTTTTCCCAGTTGACTTCACTTGTGCTTTTTTGGGGAGTCATGGGGAAGTGACAGTTTTCCATTGGCTAGATTGTTGTTTTGTCTCACAGTTGTAACCATAGTACTAAGATTCATCTCCACTTATGACTTTGGAAAAAAAAAAATCAGGGTCAGCCTCCAACTGCTCCTTCAAAGCATAGCAACAGAAAAAGAAATTTCACTGCCAAACACTGTTGGTGTAAATCACCCATCAAGGAATGAGCAAACACACTGAAAGAATCTCAAAAAAAAAAAAAAAAAAAGAATGCACTGAAGCCAAACATAGCAGCTTCTCACAACAAGGCAAGCTGGCACACTGATGTTGATGGGTTCCTAGAACACTTGCCTATGGGGGGAAGCCTGTACTACAAAAGTCCTGCTCGCCAAAAGATAATTCCAGTTTTGTTTGTTTGTTTGGGGTTTTTATATGTGTGTTTTTGTGGTTTTTTTGTTTTGTTTTGTTTTGTTTTTGCTGTTCCTCCCTCATACTTACTTGACCTATGACTATAAGGGGATAGTCCCTTCCTTGATTGGGTTATATTTCATAAGACACTGTTATGTCAGGCTAGAGAGACTGATTCTTTTGCTGACTTTGAAAAAGTAAGTTGTGATATTGTGTCAGGGTCAAGAGCCTAGGACCAGAGGGTATCCTCTAGGAAGTGAGACTGACCATAGAACTGTGTTTCTTTCTTCAACCTTTAAGGGAAGTGTGTTTTCTTGCTTTTTTGCAGCTTTTAGAGGCCATCTGCATTCTTTGGCAGTGGACCTTACCTCCATCCTCAGAGCCAACAAATGTGGATCAAGTACTTCTTACATCTATTATTCACCTCTTCTAAATTCCTCTTCCACATTGAAAAGTTTTTGTGATTACATTGAACCCAATAGAATAATACAAGAAAATCTACCTGTCTTAAGGTCAGCTTTTTAGCAGCTTTAAATCTATCTGCTACTTTTAATTTCCCTTTGCCATGTTATATAAGATATTCACAAATTCCAGAGATTAGGGCATGTATGTACTTGGAATGCCATTATTTTGGCAATGAAATACCACAATCGAAAATAAGTATTAGGATAATGAAAGAAAGACAAAACAAACATTACAATTTTAGAGGATTATTCTAAAATCTTTATTACATTACTAGAATGAATATTTAGAAAATTTTCTATGTTGTTAAAACACAACAGAACTAAACATTAATCTTTCTATATCAATTCCCTAGCATTGTATAGCTTTTTAAAAAATGTAAACCATATTTTAAATTAAAATGCTAATATACAATAAAGACAAAATATATTCAAAACTAGTATATTCAACTAGTATTGATTTAATATTACCTTCCAATTGATTGTGTGCTTTAGCAATAAAGTCATAAGCCTCTCTTATTGCTTAGGATAATCAGGGACATTGGCAGGTTTTATTAAAAGCTTCCTTCTTCACTAAAATTGATCAATGTTGTGATAAAACAAGATTATCATAACTGTCTGGATGAAAATCCAAGTACAATATTAATATAAATATTTAAGACAAAATATGGGAAGGAGAAGGAATAAATTGTATGATTTCTCATTATTTTTCTAAAAACTCTAATTAAAAATACAATTTAATGATGGTTTAAAATAACACTAATGATATTGATTATTTTACAAAACTGTATATCAATCTTTTTCAAGGTCTGGTGAAAAATTATTGTTAAGTGAGTATTATTGAATTTAGATTCATGGTCTCCTAAAAAACTTGTTTTGTCTGTCTCTGTTCAACAATTTGACTGTGCTCACGATATATCATAGGCAAAGATTCTTAGTTCACAGTTCATAATAAATATGTCCATGAAATAAGCAAATAAATTCCTTGGTGTAAACAAGGAATTCTAGATTCCTTGGGGACTTTTGCTCTAAACAATGAAAAGTGTGACCTCTAGGAAGGAAATACATATAATCAGTTCAACAAATCCTTGGGTTTTCAGCCACAAGCAAACAAGAAATATGTATCAACCTTCGAGGGAGATATATAAATAATATACAATATCTAAAATATTATCCAAAAAATTGAATTTACTTTAAATTTTATACTTCATACTAGCAGGGGGAATGGAAGAAGAAATGGTGTAAGATTCATTATATTTGAAACATATACACATCTTAGCTTATAGGAAGACAAATATGTACACTAAGACATGATCATTACAATCAGTGCTGTAGTTTGCAGTCTCTGAAGAATGTGGCAATTTTTTATTTGAAAATTTGTTTGGTTGCTTTTTGGTTCATTTTTAGTACTTCAGTATGCCTTTTTGCTATATTATTGCTGATTTGAATTTGAAAATACCTTAAGAGACTGTGTCAAAATTCTTTTAAATCTACAATCTAGCCAGACTACACAATGGTGTGGAGTTATAGTTCTCAGAGGAATTACTGTAAATTATCCTCATATTCAACAAGTGGGGTTGAACACTGTATTGAAGATGGCAGGGCCAGCAGATAAGAATCTCTACTGATACTCTCCCTTTGGAGTGGATGAATTTATCAGTACAGTTAAGGGCAAAATATGTTTTCAAGATTATCCTTCTAAAAAATAAATGAGAAAAATCAGTAGCGTTTATGAAAAAGAAATCAAGAAAACAATCCTATTTACAATGGCATAAAAAGTAAAATAAAATACATAGGAAAATTTAACCAAAAAGGTGAATGATTGGTAATGGAAAATTATAAATCATTGATTTAAAAAACTGAAGAAGACACAAATAAATGCAAACACGTTCTGTGTTCATGGATTCTGAGATATTGTTAATATGTCCATACTACCCAAAATGATAAACAAATTTAATAAAATTCCTAACAAAATTCCAATGACATTTTTTCACAGAGATAGAAAAAAATACTAAAATTCATATGGAATCACAAATAGTCAAAGCAAGCCTGGGTAAAAAGAACAAAGTTTGAGACATCATACTACCTGGGTGTCAAAAATCTATTACAAAGCTCTAATAATCAAAACACTATGGTAGTAACATAAAAACAGAACATAAATCAATGGAACAGAATAGAGAACCCAAAAATAAACCCAAGTATATATGGCTGACTAATTTTTGACAAGGACACCAAGAAAACACCATGGGGAAAAAATAGTCTGTTCAATACATGGTGTTGGGAAAATGGGTTATCCACAGCCAAAGAATGGTATTGGACCCTTATCTTGCACCATACCAAAAATCAATTCAAAATGGATTAAAGACCTAAGCAGAAGGCCAAGAGCTATAAAACTCTGAAAGAAAACACAGGGTAAACTCTCTTTGACACTGGTATTGGCAATGCTTTTTGGGTAGGACATGAAAAGCACAGGCAATAAAATAAAAATAAAACAGTGGGACTACATCAAATTAAAATACTTCTGTTTGATGAAGAAATTAATCAACAAAATTAAAAGATAATTTATAGATTTGGAGAAAATATTTGTGAACCATATATTTTATAGGGGGTGAATATCTAAAATATATAAGAAATTCACACAACTCAATAGCAAACAAAACAACCCAATTTTTTAAAATGGGCACATGCAGAGGGTGGAGGGGAAATAGTGGCCAAGCCAGTCGGACTGTGTAAGACCCGTGTGAGTGAATGTATGGGAAATTTTGTGTATGTGCTGGTGAAAGAGTGGGCATGTGAGTGGCTGGCTGAGTGAGAACTAGGGAGCTAGCAGCTCCTGGTTCAGTGGCTAGTGCCACAGCTGCTGGACTTGGACCCTAGCAATTCCCGGGATGCAGAGGCCGAGAGCCATTTTCTTTCTTTCTTTTCTTTTCTTTTTTTTTTTCAATTAACAAACCCTCCCTGGGAAGAAAATAATGGGAGATACTGTCTAAGTGGGGGCTCATGAGCAAGTGGCCCCAGGCTCCTGGTGCAATAGCTGGTGCTGCAGCTTCCCTACTTCATCCCTGGCTCTTCCTAGGTCGCAGAAGTCGAGTGCCATTATTTTTTTTAAATGTACAAAAGTTTTTCTGCAAAAAAGTGACAGGAAGAAACCATCGCCCAGGCTCTCCCTCACCATTGCAGCAGGGGAGAGACTGCCGGCCCCTGGTTTTGCCTCACCCATTCAGGCCCTGGCAAGGCACTGGCAGCAGGGGCTGCAGAGGGAGTCCAGAGGCAAAGTCCCACAAAAGAGGACAAGAGAGGCACCCCACCACCATCTTGAAGGTGGGGCAGGAAGTGCTCCGACTTGTTCACCATGGAGCAACAGAACTGATCTCTGTGACTGGCGGATCAACTACTCAGAAATTGATTGTGACCCAGAGGGAATACCTGAAAGCACAAACTTTGGAGGGACCTGATGAGTGCTGAGTTCTAGATGCCCCACCCTCTACCCTGATCCAGCATGGGACAAAGGTTGTGGCCAGAAAAGGATGAGGAAGAACTCCAAAGAGATCAATGGTGAGTCCAGGGCTGACCCAAATACCTTCCTCCCCAGCAATCATCTGAATATCAGACCCACAGCTGGGCCAACTGAGAGGGACAAACCCAGGTAGAGCCTGGATATCAGTCGCAATAGGAGACCTCCATTCCTGGATAGGACTGGCTGGTGAGTACATACCTGTGGAAGAGATAATCCTGTACCTCCCCACCAGAGATCTCCCTGACCATAGGAGAGTGGGAGGGGAGGACTGCAGCCCCACCCACCTCCACTGCCCCACTCCTTCCCTGCTTTGGACACTGAGGAGAGAGTGAAAGAGGGTGAAAGAGGTGGCCCTGCAGAAGAGACCTGATTAGAGGAACAATTACAGAGTCAGAGTCTGCCACAAGAGGGCAGGGTTTTTTTTAACTTTCAATTAAAAAAAATTTTTTTTTTAATTTTTTGACTGTTTGTTAGTTCATCTATTTTTTTAAAATGTTTTTCCTTTGTGCATGAATGTGTATGTGAAGGTTTTATCTACATCCTCTCCCAATTTTTTTATTTTCTTTTTCTGTTTCTTTCTTCTTTTATTTGTCATTTTCTGTTTATGTGTGTATGTGAATGATTGAGTGTTCATCTTTCAATTTTGTTGTTATTGGTTTGTTTTTACTCTTTTGTTATTCTGGGATTTTTTATTTTCATTTCTTATAGTTTAAAGTGTGTGTCAATATATGTGTGAGAGTTCAACCTGAATTTCTTTTTTATTTTTCCTCCAGTCTTTCTGTTTTTCTTCTCTATTCATTCGTGCTAGGCATGTGTATATGTTTAGTTTTCTTGGTTTTTTTCTTGCTGTTGTTTGTTTTGTTTCACATTGTTGTTATTCCAGTTTGTTTGGGGATATGTGTGTATGTCTGTGTGTGTATTCAATTGCTTTTGCATTGGTTTCTGCTTTGTAATGCCATATAGAGTGGTGGTGGGTAGTGGATCTCAGGGAACACATACGACAATAAGTGAGCATTGCAATTTACAAGTAGTTTCTGTATCCTCGTGCCCCATCCCCCACTTTATTCAACTTTCAAAAACTACAAGAGACAGCAAAGCTTCCCATCCACTGTCCTATTTCAAAATAGAACAAATGCAGAGACCGGATCAGGGAAGAATATAGGACTGAGCAAACATCAGAAGTAAAACCCTCTCCCACTGACACTGAATAACAGAACTAAAAAGAAAAACAAGAGATCTGCCACAAATGAGGAAAAATCAAAGGAAGACCTCAGGCAATTTCAAGTGTACCAAAGACAAAACTCATGAAGAATCAGACCTTGGTGCGCAAACAATGGAAGTCACCAATGACTGGCCTCAAAATATGACGGATCAGGGAATGGATGGAAAGAGTGAATAAGACTCAAGAAAAACAAGATGCAACACTGAAAGATCTTACAACAGAGATTTTGGCAATAGAAAATTTCATCCAGGAAGTAAATAACAAGATGACAAGCACAGAGAGCAGAATTAACGTAGCTGAAGGAAGAATCTCAGAATTTGAAGACCAGAGCATAGAATTAACCAGATCTGCAAAAAACATAAAAAGAAGATTCAGAAATAAAGAACAAGGCCTATATGAGATATACAATTATATCAAGAGGCTGAACCTACACCTGATTGGTATCCCAGAAGAAGAAAGGGAATTGGAGAACAACTTGGAGCAAGTATTCCAGGAGATAATCTAAGAAAAATTTTCCCATCTCACCAGAGATGTGACATGCCAAGCACAAGAGATACAGAGAACCTCCACAAGACATCAAATGAGAAGACCCACCACTAGACACATAATAATTCACCTATTCAAGTAAGCACAAAAGAAAAAAATCCTAAAGGCAGCAAGAGAGAAAGGTCAGACTACCTACCAGGGAAAACTCATCAGAATAGCAGCAGACCTATCTGCAGAAACACTACAAGCAAGAAGGGACTGGAGCCCTATATTCAAAGTCCTCAGAGATAAACAATTTTAACCAAGAATTGCCTATCCAGCCAAGCTCAGCTTCATCAGGGATGGAGAATTAAAATCCTTTCCAGACATCCAATCCCTAAGAGATTATGCAGCTTCCAAACCAACTCCACAGGAGACACTTAAAAAGGTATTAAGCAGAGAAGATTGAAAAAAAGAATGACCACACACTTCCCAATAGAACAGCAGAGCACAGAATAAACAGAGAATACAGTGCAACAAGAAACTTGAAAGCACACTCATATATCAACTCCAAAGCCAAAAGAAAACAAGCAAACAAAGAAAAAAATTTTTAGGAACCTCATGACAGCAATAAACAATCACATGTCGATAATCAGCATGAATGTGAATGAACTAAATGCACCACTGAAAAGACACAGACTGGCAAATTGGGTAAGAAACCACAACCCAATTATTTGCTGCATCCAGGAGACTCATCTCACCACAAGAGACGCATGCAGACTCAAAGTTAAAGGACGGAAAACAAGTTTGCAGGCAAACCAATCACAAAAGAAGGCAGAAGTCATGATCTTAATACCAGACAAAACAACGTTTAAGCTATCAAAAATTTTAAAAGATGCAAAAGGACACTACATAATGATAAAAGGTTCAATCCTTCAACAAGAAACATTCATCCTAAACATATACTCACCCCACACAAGAGCACCAGCATTTATAAAGCAACTACTAAATAAACTTTAAAAAGATATTATACTATTATAGCAGGAGACTTGAATATCCCACTGACAGCCCTAGATATATCATCAAGGCAAAAAATCAACAAAGAGATCGAGAATCTAAACTTGACACTCAACCAAATACAGATTATTCCATCCAAAAACCACAGATTATACATTTTACTCATCACTAGATGGAAAATACTCCAAGATCAATCACATCCTTGGCCACAAATCAAGCATAAACAAATTCCATAAGGTAGAAATCTTGCCATCCACATTCTCAGACCACAGTAGAATAATAATAAATATCAATACCAACAAAATTTTCCCAAAGTCCACAAAGACATGGACACTAAACAGCATGATGCTGAACAACTGCTGGGTCAACACTGATAACAAAGCAGAAATTAAAAGATTCCTAGAAACAAATGAAAATGAAGAAATATCTTATCAAAACCTCTGAGATGTCATGAAAACAGTTCTAAGAGGAGAATTTATATCTCTACAAATACACATCAAGAAAATGGAAAGATCACAAGTGGAGAGCCTAACAAATCACCTAAGGGAGCTAGAAAGAGAAGACCATCAAAACCCCAACTTTAGCAGAAAAATCCAAATCATCAAAATAAGAACCCAAATATGGGACATGAAAGACAAAAATATCATAGAAAACATCAACAAAATAAAATACTGGTTCTTTGAAAGAATTAACAAAATTGATGGACTCCTAGCCAAAATAACCAAGAAAAGGAAAGAAAATGCCCAAATAAACACAATCTGAAATACAACAGATCAAATCACAACTGACCTAGAAGAAATAAAAAAGATTATCAGAGATTACTATATACACCTGCATGGAAATGAACATGAAAACTTAAATGAAATAAAGGACTTCCTGACATCACACGAACCTTCCCAGGTTGAAACAAGAAGACACTAAATAGACCACTAACAACCCAGGAAATTGACTCTGTCATACCAAAACTACCTACAAAAAAAACCCCTGGATCAGATGACTTTACAGCAGAATTCTAAAAAATGAACAAGGAGGAGCTGATACCAATCTTTTTGAAAGTATTCCAGGCAGCTGAGAAAGATGTAATAATTTTATGAAGCTAACATCACACTGATACCCAAACCAGGTAAAGACCCAACAAAAAAAGAGAACTACAAGCCAATATCCCTTATGAACAGAGATGTAAAAATCCTCAACAAAATTCCAGCAAATTGGATCCAAAAACACATCTCAAATCATTCACCATGACCAAGTAGGCTTGATTCCCAGGATGCAGGGCTGGTTCAACATTCACAAGACCATAAATGTTATTAAATACATCAAAAGATGTAAAAACATGAACCACATGATTATATCATTAGATGCAGAAAACATTTTTGATAAAATCCAGCATCCTTTCTTGATTAAAAAAACCTTCCAACACATAGGTATAGAAGGAACATACCTCAAAATAGTAAGTACTATCTATGATAAACCCACAGCTAACATATTTCAAAATGGGCAGAAACTGAAAACATTTCCCCTGAAAACTGGAACAAGACAAGGACTGCCCACTCTCACCCCTCTTGTTCTTCAATGTGTTGGAAGTCCTAGCTCGGGCAATTAGACAAGAGAAGGAAATCAGGGGTATCCAAATAGGAAAAGAGGAAATCAGGTTATCCCTCTTTGCAGATGATATGATCCTATACCTCGAAAATCCAAGAGAATCTATCAAAAAACCTGCTTGCACTCATAAAGGACTTTGGCAAAGTCTCAGGGTGCAAAATGAATGTGGAAAAGACAGCTGCATTACTATACACCAACAACAAGCAGGCAGAGACCCAAACTAAAAGCACAATCCCATTCACAATAGCCACACACAAAAAAGAAAGAAATACCTCAGCATCTTCTTAACCAGAGACATGAAAGACCTTTACAATGAGAACTACAAAACACTGCTCAAAGAAACCCAAGAAGACACAAACAAATGGAAAAATATTCCATGCTCATGGATAGGAAGAATCAACATTGTTAAAATGCCCATCCTGCCAAAGGCAATCTACAGATTCAAATGCAATACCTATTAAGTTATCATCATCATTCTTCTCAGACCTGGAAATGACAATACAGAAATTCATATGAAAACATAAGCGACCACAAATAGCAAAAACAATCCTTAGCCAAAGAAACAAATCAGGAGGTATCACACTTTCAGACTTCAAACTTTATAATAAGGCTACAGCAATCAAAACAACCTGGTATGGATACAAGAACAGGCACATAGACCAATGGAATAGGATAGAGATTCCAGAAGCAAAGTCTCAATTTCTCAACCAAATCATCTATGACAAAGTCTCCAACAACCACCACTAGGGAGAGGAGAACCTATTCAGTAAATGGTGCTGGGAAAACTGGGTGATCACATGCAGAAGATTGAAACAGGAGCCCTATCTATCACCATACACAAATAGTGACTCTAAATGGATCAAAGACCTAAACATAAATCCTCAAACTATGAGAATCTTAGAAAATGCAGGAGAACCCTTATGGAAATTGGAACTGACAACCAATTTGTATTCAGAACCCTAAGTGCCCATACTTAAGAAATAAGATAGACAACTGGGACCTCATCAAACTAATAAACTTCTGCAAAACAAAAGAAACCATTAAGAGAACAGGGAGACAGCCCAGAGAATGGAAAAAAATATTTGCCAACCAGATATCTGACAAAGGCCTAACATCTAGGATCCACAAGGAACTCAAACACACAGAAAGGAAAAAACAACCCCATTAAAAAGTGGGCAAAAGACATGAATAGACACTTCTCAAAAGAAGATATACGGGCAGCCAACAGACACATGAAAAAGTGCTCAACCTCACTTACATCAGAGAAATGCAAATCAAAACCACATTGAGATACCACCTAACCCCAGTAAAAATGACCATCATTAATAAAACAAATAACAGATGCTGATGAGGATGTGGAGAAAAAGGAACACTTCTACACTGCTGGTGGAAACGAAAACTAGTGCAACCTCTTTGCAAGACAGTGTGGTGATTTCTGAAAGAACTAGAAATTGACCTTCAATATGACTCCATTTCCCCTACTGGGAATATACCTGGAGAAACTGAAGTCATTCTAGAAAAAAGATACCTACACATGTATGTTTGTTGCAACTCTATTCACAATAGCCAAAACAAGGAACCAACCATGTTGCCCATCAAAGCTGGACTGGATTAAAAATAATGTGGTATATACACAATGGAATATTATGCAGCCATAAAGAAGGACAAACATATGGACTTTGCAGCAACTTGGATGGATTTAGAGTCAATCATACTCAGTGATCTATCACAGAAACAAAGAACTATATGTTCTCACTCATAAGCGGACCTTGAACAATTATAATACTATAAGAAAGGGATTGGCAGTAGTGGGAAACTGTGAGGGGAGGGGGAATGGAATTGGCAGTTGAGGGAATCTGCTAGGGGAGTGAGAGGCTTCCCTCATCAACAAGGGTACTTGCTTAATCAACATTTGTATACCTAACCCTGAATTGTACCCCACATCTTTATAATAAAAAAAGAAACTAAAAAAATAATAAATAAAAAGCAGGCAGCAAACCTAAACAGACCTTTTTCCAATGACAGTTGGCAAGGGTGAAAGGGAAAGGGAATGCTTGCACAATGTTATTGGGAATGTAGACAGGTGTGGCCACTGTGGTATGGAGGTTTCTAAAAAATCTAAAATTGAACTAAAATATTACCCTACAATCTTACTTCTGGGCATAAACTCAGAGGAAATGAAGTCATCATCTTACAACGATATCTATATTCTCACAGTATTTTTATACCACAGTATTTTTCACGATTGCCAAGATATGAAAACAATTGACGTGTCCTTCCACAAATGAATGAATAATGACATTGTTATATATGTATACAGTGGAATATTATTCAGCCTTCAAAGGGAGGTCCTGCTGTTTGCAATAACAGGAATGAAACAAGAATATGTTATGCTAACAAGCCAGACACAGAAAGAAAAACATCACATGATCCCATTTACATGTGGAATCTAAAAAAAAAAAAAAAAAAATAGATAGCAACAGAGAACAGAGCAGTTGTTACCAGTTGCAGAGGAGATGCCAAGGTGTAGGTCTAAGGATACAAAGTCACAGTTATGTAGAATGAATAAGTCTAGAGATCTAATGAACATGAGGACTATAACTAATCGTATTGTATTGTATATAGTATTGGTAATTTGCCAAGACAGCATATCTTAGGGACTCTTACACAGCAAAAAAAGACACAAAAAAGAGTAGTTACATAAGATGATGGACATATTAATTAGCTTGGCAGTAGGAATTACTTTCCTACAAATGTGTTTATCAAGGTAATTGCATCAAAACATCATGTTGTACAACTTAAAAATATACAATTAAAAAGTAATTAATTCAAATAAAATAATTTTTTTCTGCACACATCTAAGCATAAAGTTCTGTAAATTTCAGACAGTTGACAAATCCTAAGTCAAGCAGCACTTTCAAGAGTTCCCCATACATTTGTTGATCCAGAAATCTAGAGTTGTACTATAGTCCTCTATAAATCCCAAACATATGCAATGGCATCTCAACTACAGGCAAGCTACTGTGGTTTAGAGTTCTCAACCCCTGGGACAAAAAGTAAAACACATAATGTCATGTTCTAATTTTGTATCTTATTCATTATATTCCCAAGAGTGGGACTGGGTTCCTAAACACAATTTTTAATATCACTTCAGTTAATATAAATGACAGAATGCCACAAGTATGCACTATATGAAAAGAACCCCAAAAGAATGCCTAATTTGTATCTATTATACAGAATGAATGTTGAGTATAGGCTTTGAATTTAAACCAAAATGTACTGTATTCAAATCACATATATCAAAAATATTGCTCTAGTATACTTCACAAATCACTTGTGATTGGGTTAAAAATACTTAGCCAAAAATCTCTAACATTATAAAATGTCAAAAATATTACATAAAATATGCTTAATATTGTCGTTTATTTAGGGACCTACATATTATCTTCCTGAATTGTGTTTCTTCCTGCCAAATTTATATATTGAAGTCAGATGTGACTGTATTTGGGCATAAGTGTATAAGGAACTAATTAAGGTTAAATGTAGTCACAAGGGTGGTACCCTGATCCCATAGGATGAGTGTCCTTGTAAGAAGAGACATTGGAGAGTGCACTCATTCACGCTCCACGCACACTCAGAGGAAGGGCCATATAAGGACCCAGCAAGTAGGTCGTAATCTGTAAACCAGGAGGGGAGCCCTCACCAAAAATAGGCCCCCACTGGAAAGTGATTAGTCTAGCCTCCACGACTGTGAGAAATAAATTGCTGTTTTGTTTTTTTTAATAGCAGACCTAACAGACTAATACAGTGTTGCAACTCACACAGAGTATTTTCTTTCTCAAAAAAGATTAATCTACTTTATATCATTGCTTGACTATTTAGACTAAATATATAATATAATTAAAATATAAAGTAATATAAATTAAAATATAATATGTAACCTAAAATATATTTATACATTATATATTTAGTCTAAATAGTCAAGTAATGATATTATATATATATATATATACACACACACACATACACATATGTATGCGTGGGGGACACAAAAAATGGAATTTATTTATTTATTTTTAAAAATTTTTTAATTTTAAAGATATGGGATACAATTCACAGTTAGATATACAAATGTTCATTATGCAGGCACCCTTGTTGATGAGATGTGTTCCTTCCTTCCCTGGCAATTTCCCTCAACTGCCAATCCCACCCCACCTCCCCTGGCAGTTTCCCACTACTGCCAACCCCTTTCTTATAGTATTATGATAATTGTTCAAGGTTCACTTATGAGTGAGACTATATGGTACTCTGTTCTTTGTTTCTGTGATAGATCACTGAGTATTACAAACTCCAAATCCATCCAAGTTGCTGCAAAGGTCATATGTTTGTCCTTCTTTATGGCTGCATAGTATTCCTTTGTGTATATATCGCATTATTTTTATCCAGTCCAGCTATGATGGGCAGCATGGTTGGTTTCATATTTTTGCTATTGTGAATAGAGTTGCAACAAACATGCATGTATTGGTATCTTTTTTGTAGGATGATTCGAGTTCCTCTGGGTATATTATCAATAAGGAGATTGCTGGGTCATATGGAAGGTCAATTTCTAGTTCTTTCAGAATCACCACACTGTCTTCCAAAGAGGTTGCACTAATTTACATTTCCACCAGCAGTGTAGAAGCATTCCTTTTTCTCCGCATCCTCGCCAGCATCTGTTATTGTTTGTTTTAATAATGATGGCTATTTTTACTGGGGTTTGGTGGTATCTCAATGTGGTTTTGACTTGCATTTCTCTGATGATGAGTGAGGCTGAGCACTTTTTTATGTGTCTATTGGCTACCTGAATACCTTCTTTTGAGAACTATCTATTTATGTCTTGTGCCCACTTTTTAATGGGGCTGTTTGGTTTTTTCCTTTCTGCAAATTTGAGTTCCTTGTAGATCCTAGATGTTAGAATTTTGTCAGATATACAGTTGACAAATATTTTTTCCCATTCTGTGAGCTGTCTCCCTGCTTTTTTGATGGTTTCTTTTGCTTTGCAGAAGTTCATCAGTTTAATGAGATTCCAGTTGTCTGTCTTATTTCTTATGGTGTGGGCACTTAGGGTTTTGATCAGGAATTGGTTGCCAGTTCCAATTTCCATAAGGGTGTCTTCTGCATTTTCTAATATTCTTATAGTTTGAGGTATTACATTAAGGTTTTTGATCCATTTAGAGTTATTTTTTGTGTATGGTGATAGGTAGGGGTCTTGTTTATTCTCACATGTTTAGACTTCAGTCACCTTCAAAGTACTCCCTGTTTGATGCAATACAACTATCAAGATGCTTTATCCACTGCTCAAAATAGTTTTTAAACTCATTAATTTTGATGCCTTTTAGTGCTTTTGCTGTTTTTTATTTTTACCTATTCCACAAGGGCAAAACGTTTCTCTATGAGGACTTTTTCATCCAGGGAATCAAAAAAAGTTGTCATTCCGAAGGAAATCTGGTGAATGTGGAGGTTGGGACATGGGGCTCATGCCATTTTTGTTCCAAAACTGTTGAACACTCAGGACAGTGTGGGCAGGTGCATTGTCATGGTGGAAGAAACATCCACCTGTTTGCCACATGTTGGGATGTTTCTTTCACAATGTAACCTCTCACAACAACGCCAACTAGTCCACTGATGCCGATGGGTTCATAGAACACTTACCTAGTGGGGGAAGCCTCTACTACAAAGGGCCCACCTTCCAAAAGAAAATCCCAGTTTTGGGGGGGCCCTCCCTCATATATAAGAATATATATAAAGCCGGGCTCGGTGGCTCAGCCTGTAATCCCACGCCTTTGGGAGGCTGAGGTGAGTGGATTGCCTGAGCCCGCGGGTTTGAGACCCACCTGGGCAGCGAGACCTCATCTCTACAATAAATCAAAAAATCAGCCAGGCATGGTAGCGCATGCCTGTAATTCTGGCTACTTGGAAGGCTGAGGTGGAAGGATCGCCAGAGCCCAGCAGGTAAGGCTGCGGTGGCCAGGAGCGGCTACTGCACTCCAGTCTGGGCGACAGTGAGACTCCAACTCAAAAAAAAAAAAAAAGAATATATATAAATGCATATATAAAAAGAATATGCATATGAACATATATCTAAGCATATATATGAATATATGTCTAAGAATAACTATATGCCTATTTCAAATTTTTCTTTATCAGTTAAGTCAATGTTTAATTCCATTTTGGGCATCGTTTTTATATCATCCCTATTTAGCCTTTTTTCTACCTCTTTCTTGGGATTTCTCATTTTATGTTCCTAGACCTTTATATGACTCCTCCCTACCTAATTTTCCTAAAGCAGCTTTTTCTACAGCTTTTGCCAACAATGCCACATACCTCCAGAGGAAACTTTACAAAATTCCTTGACTCAGCCACAATGCCCTTTAGGCCTCTCAGAAACTTTGTCAAATCCACAGACTATTTGCTCATGTTACTCCCTGTTATTTCCCTAGTGCTTAGTAGGCATAATAGATCTTTACAAGATATCTGCTAAACCAATGAACAAACAAATGACTTTGCTTCTTCACTCCTGTCTTGCTATGTAGGCACTTGAGAGGGTAGGCTCAGCCTAACTTACTCTGACCATACCTTGCCTTATTTATGACACTCATCTGCTTTGAGGCCTCAAAAGATGGTACAGTTTTATCCAATGTTAGGTATATCAAATTAAACCTGAGATCTTCTTTTAAGTTTGTGGTGTGTGTGTGTGTGTGTGTGTGTGTGTGTGTGTGTGTGTGTGTGTGTGGTTTTGTTTTTCCATAAAGTAATTATTCATTGGTATGAATGAAGGCCTGAACTATTAGTATGAGAAATTGAGTAATAGACATGGAAATAGTCTAAGAGTTCATAAGAATGTACAGGGCAAACTTTCTATTTCTCTCTTTATTAATAAAGTGGTTTAATTTTTTTCACTACTTTCAAGTTCATGTTTTACCAATATATAATCATGAATATATATTATTTACCAATAATATTATCAATAAAAACTTTCAGGCAAGACTTCAGAAAAATGATGACCTTCTACCACATCTTCTGATGCTGGTCCTTAAAAGTTATGAACTCATGAATAGAGTACTATGTGTGTTCAAATTCCAGGTTACTTGGACTCAGCTAAAGAGAATCCAAAAATCATTAATTTATATAAGAAGTCATTAATCTGGATATGAACACATAATAGAATACCTCACATATTAATGATGTGATGACCTCCTACTAATATCCACATCAACAGAATAAATCAGAAACTAACATGATTCATCTCATAATATTAAAGAAGAGGAGATAACTTTAAACAAAAAAACGGCACAATTGGGTCAAAATACAGTATTATACATGGAAATATAGTCTTCTTCTAGAAAGAAAAAACAGAAGATAAGAACGGGGCCAAGAATTGTTTTGGCTATTCATGGTCATTTATGTTTACACATGAATTCCTATATTGTCATTTCCAGGTCTGAGAAGAGTGCTACTGGTAATTTAATGGGTATTGGATTAAATCTGTAGATTGCCTTGGGAAGGATGGACATCTTAACAATGTTGATTCTTCCAATCCATTAGCATGGAATATTTTTCCCTTTGTTTATGTCATCTTTGATTTCTTTGAGCAGTGTTTTGTAGTTTTCATTGTAAAGGTCTTTCATGACTCAATCCTTAGCAAAAAAAAAAAAAAAAAAAAGTGGGAGGAATTACACTCCCGGACTTTAAACTTTATTATAAAACTACAATAATCAAAACAGCCTAGTATTGATACAAGAATGGGCATATAGACCAATGGAACAAGATAGAGATTCCAGAAGCAAAACCTCCATTTCTCCACCAACTCATCTTCGACAAAGACTCCACCACCAACCACTGGAGAAAAGAGAACCTATTCAGTAAATGGTGCTGGGAAAACGGCCTGACCACATGCAGAAGATTAAAACAGGACCCTTACCAATCACCATACACAAAAATCAAGTCTAGATGGATTAAAGACCTAAACATGAAACCTCAAACTATAAGAACCTTAGAAAATGCAAGAGACACCCTTATGAAAATTGGAACTGGCAACCAATTCCTGATCAAATCCCCAAATGCCTATGCCATAAGAGATAATATAAATAAGTTTCTACAAAGCCAAAGCAACCATCAAGAGAGCGGGAAGACAGCCCACAGATTGGGAAAAAATATTTCCCAATGGTATATCTGACAAAGGCCTAACATCTAGAATCTACAAGGAACTCAAACATGCTGAAAAGAAAAAAACAAACAGCCCCATTACAAAGTGGGCAGAAGATACGAATAGACATTTCTCAAAAGAAGACTTACTAGCAACCAATAGATATAAGAAAAAATGCTCAGTCTCACTAGTCCTCAAATAAATGCAAATTAAAACCACCCTGAAATAGCACCTAACTCCAGTCAGGATGACCATTATCAATAACTCAGAAAACAACAGATGTTGGAAAGGATGCAGGGAAAAGGGAACACTTCTACACTGTTGGTTGGAGTGTAAACTAGTACAAACTCTGTGGAAAACAGTTCGACATTCCTAAAAGAACTAAAAATTGACCTTACATATGATCCCGCAATTCTCCTACTGGGAAAATACCCGGAGGAACTCAAATCACTCTATGGGAAAGATACTTGCACACACATGTTTATTACAGTATTGTTCACAGTAGCAAAAACTTGGAACCAACTGTGCTGTCCATTGAAAGAGAACTGGATTTTTAAAATGTGATACATATACACAATGGAATATTATGCAGCTATAAATAAGGACAAAATTATGAGTTTCACCATAACTTGAATGGACTTAGAGTCTATAATACTGAGTGATCTGTCACAGAAGCAAAGAACTGAGTATCACATGTTCTCACTCATAAGTGGACCTTGAACAACTATGATAATATTATAAGAAAACCATTGGCAGTAGTGGGAAACTGCCAGGGAACACAGGGGATTGGCAGTGGTGGGAATCTGCTGGGGGAGGGGAGAGGTACACCTCATCAACAGAGGTACCTGCATAATGAACATTTGTATACGTAACCCTGAATTGTACCCCACTTCTTCAAAATTAAAAATTAAAAAAAAAAAGAATGGGGCCAAGTTAATCAGGGTTCTACCCAAGTCTACAAACATTCCTGGGTTTGTAAGTCTCTACCATGAGTTTGTTCATATAGTCAGACAATGCTACCTTAAATATATATCACTGCAACAAGATGAGTGTGGAGAAAGAAACACCAGCTGGGATGGAAAACATCTCTCATTTATTGAGCCAACAAATATGTATTATTTACTTCTTAGATGCTGGTTCCTACTGTGTTGTCCAAATTTAGCAGCCAAGGCCTGTGTTGTCCAATAAGGTAGCCATAAGGCAAGCATGGTTATTTAAATTTAAATTTAATTTAATTTAATTAAAAATTCACACTTTCAATAGCACTAGCTGTGTTTCACGTACTCCATAGGCACATGTTCCTAATGCTACCTTAGTAGAAAGCACATCTATAGAACATTAGTGGTCCATCCTATTCTATGCTATAGGGGTACTGCAGTGAACAAATCCATGCTCCATAAAGCTTACATTATCATAGAGAAAACAGAAAATAAACAAATACATGGTTAATATTTGATATTGGTAAATCCTGTGGTCAATGAGTCTATGATGTGCTGTGGAGGGAAGTGTAGGGGAGGTGTGTTATTTTACAAAGAAAAACTTTCTTAGGTTTCTCTGAGAAGGTGACATTTGAGCTAAATCTTCAGGAAGTGAGGGTCAAGTCACAGAATATACTGGGGGAGGAATTGACAAGAGAAGCAACAAGGGAAAGGAACTTGGCAAAACACTGCAGTAGCTGGGGCATCAGCTTTAACCTCCCCTAGTGCTGGAAATGCTTTAATCTTTACACAGTGATAACTCTTAAGACAAGAGCCACTGGACTTTCTTAAAGATAGAAATGATCTCTTCTATATACTTCAAAATATCTATTACTGTGAAAAAGAAATAGGGATGATGGGAGAGGTCTTGCTTGTTTGTAACTGCAATACTATAACTTAATCAACTCCTATTGCTCTCAGAGAAGATTTCTAAGGAAAGAATGGTAACAACCACACAAGCTTGTAAATTATCGACTTGAGTACACCTTACATGTACAAAAAGGATTGCTCAGACCTTGTTGTAGGGACATGTATTCAGAGCATGCTTCTGAGTTTTTTGTATGCCACAAATATTTCTACATACCAAGCCTATGAAACAGAGTATGCCATCCAGATCAAAAGCAATGTAGTTGAGTAAACTAATCGTATCTCAAAATGTGATGAAATCTCAGGAACTAAGATAATTAAATGATGTGGGGAATAAATCTTGAGCTCTTGGCATTATCTAGAGCTTAGGAACTCAGATCAGAAGGCATATTTAGCTGCCTTTGCAAATACATTGTTAAAATGCAACGAAGAATCGACTGAAGTCAATTTTGTATTCAGAATTACAATCTTTCCCCTACACTAACGGGTCAATAACCATATCAGAGCAATAGATGATCTTGAGATTAAACATAGTGAAATGTAGAAAAATCATAATGCTTTCACTAATTCCATGTATCAGGCACTAATGATACAAGGTCACATAAAGAAAGGACAATTGTAAGGCACTTGTTTGCTAATAAAAATTTTTTGAAGTTGCATGCAATCAAAGAAGAATTTGATTCAGAAGATAAGCAGAGAAGGGAATATTTTAGTTTCCAAGAGCAGCAGAAATCAAGATTACTGTAAGAGCTTCCAGTGTTGGTGACACAAGCTGTGGATATGCAATGATGACATCATTTTGTGGTGTGATTTGGGCATTGTTCAGAGTCTAGTTTTCTAAGCCACCAAAAGATTCTATGAACTGCTTAAAATCCTTTATCAAATCATGTTTCTGCTTGAGCTGGCCAGAGTTGGTTTCTGCTGTTTTGAATAAAGATCCTTGACTAAATTTTGCTTTTATGTAGGCAAAGAATTCACTACTTTCAATAGATATGGCATAAGATCAGTGATCAAAAAAAAGGGTTAAAGTTACAATTTAAAGGAAAATAACTCTCTTGAGGAAATCATGGTTAAAATATCCCTCCAATTAAATTTTGTTTTAAAATTTTTAATGCAAAACATTTTTAAAAGGGGCCTGTAGAGACAAAATGTCAAGTTATAGTGAAAATATTCATATTGTTATGTCTTTTTTTACCAAGTACCTTTATTCTATTAATCATGTAGCATTAAAAATGTGAATAATTTTACCTTATATTCACATTTTTATTCATCATGAAACTCCTGCCTATGTTGTATAATAAATGCATCATCTTATGTTTGAACATGAGTAGAATCCTATGTATAGTCATGTATAGTGGGAATATGAGATACCAGTGTACTTGAAGTTTTATAATATAATTTAAGGGAATCTAGTAAGTTCATAATCTTTCCCTCTTTAGCCATTTATAAGAGATGAATCAGATGACAATATCCTTCTCTAAAGAGCTATAAGAACTTGACAGGTATTATCTAATTCATGTTCTCACTGATCTTGGTATGATATTACCATCCTCATTTTAACATTGGTATAACTGAAGGAGAGAAAATTAAGCATTAGTCCAAAGTCATGAGTATACATTCTTCCAGAAATCATGTCTACTCTTAAATCTAAGCTCATAAGAAAAAAAATTAATCTTTTCTTTAGCATCCTTTTTTAGTGTGAGTGTGCATAATGGTAGGGATTAAAATTATCTGCTCTGAGAACCTGAATTTTATTCTGCTAAATTGTTATCTTGATGACTGAATCATGAGTGTGACAGTTTTATGTGTCAACTTGACCGAGCTAAAGGATGTTTATATAGCTAGTAAAACATTATTTCTAAGTGTGTCTGTGTTTCTGGAAAATATTACCATTTGTTTTCGTTTTTGTTTTTTTTGAGTTGGAGTCTCACTCTGTCGCCCTGACTGGAGTGCAGTGACCGCTCCCAGCCACCGCAGCCTCGACCTGCTGGGCTCCGGCGATCCTTCCGCCTCAGCCTTCCAAGTAGCCGGAATTACAGGCATGCGCTACCACGCCCGGCTGATTTTTTGATTTATTGTAGAGATGAGGTTTTGCTGCCCAAGCGGGTCTCGAACCCGCAGACTCAGGCAATCCAACTCACCTCAGCCTCCCAAAGGCGCGGGATTACAGACTGAGCCACCGAGCCCGGCTTACCATTTGAATTAGTAGACTGGGCAGAGAAAATCTCCCTCAGTGGGCATCATCCAACCCAGGAAGGGTTCAAATAAAACCAAAAGGCAGTGAAAGAACCAATTCTCTCCCTTTCTGAGCAGTGTCATCCTTCTTCTCCTGCCCTTGGGCTCTCGGTTCTCAGGCCTTCAGACTTGAACTGAATTATACCACTGGCTTTGCTGTTTCTACAATTTATAGAAGTATATCAAGAAACTTCATGGCCTTCAAAAGCACATGAGCCAATTTACACAACAAATCTCCTTTTCAAAATATAACTCTATGTATCCTATTGGTTCTGTTTCTCTGGAGAACCCTGATAATACAATGAAATGCCTCAGAACATGTCTATCTCACAGTTTATTTTAAACTTTGGAAGTGGCAAACTGTTACTGGGTTTACCCATCATCTTGTTCTATAATCTCTCTTTCCATCATCCAAGAAGATTAGGACTCAATAGGCAGTCCAATAAGGTCAAAGCTTCTAATCTGGTTTCCTGTTTTCTTGCTTATCCTAGTGGACAAGATAGCAAGTACACAGAGCTAGACGTTCTCTTTAAGCATACATAAAAGTGCATGGCTCAGTGATTGCATTCAGTTAGTTTACTTTTCCATAAATCTGCAACTAATTATAAGCAGTCATCTTTAAATTTTATTTTAACTTAGATTACCCCAGAGAAAAAACTAAAGACATATCACCCAGCACTATTTAAATACAAAGGAAAATAAAAAGGAAAAAGGAAATGTTATGGACCTTAACATTTAATATAATCACTGATTTTATAAGCAACAGTGAAATTATGCATTTTTAATAATGGAGCAGCAGCATCACATTTCTTTACTCAAGAAAGTGTATAAGAGAGTGTATATTATTGACAGTGTTATCAGAGAATGTACAGACAATCCCCAACTTACAATGGTATCACTTACCATTTTCTGACTTTGTGATAGATTTTGGGGGATATTTAATGGATTTTATACTTACTGTATTTTTGACTTACAATGGGTTTATCAGGACATTACCTCATTTTAAGTCATTATTTGTTTTTTAAAGCCCTGATGCTTCTATTAATAGCTGAAGCAAAACTCAGAAAAATCAACATGAAATTTTAGGAGGATGGTGTGTGTGGTTGAAGGGATTGGACTGCAGAGCAAAAAGTGAAGAAAGAAAAGGGAGGAGATGATAGCAGGAGTTTAAGGCTAAGATCTCTTCTAATAATTGTCCTCACCGTCAGAAGTCAAAAGTTCTGAGTAAGAAATACAAGGTCATTCTAACAATTTTAGTTTGAAACTCGAGGAGAAGTAAAGAGCTGCCTCAAGTCTAGTGTTTGGCAGGAGATCTTCAGTGTCTACTAAATGTGATGGCCAGGCAAACCCCCTGCATCAGAAGGAGGCAGAAACAATAGATGAGAAACAAAACCCAAGATGAAACAATCATGGGAGTGAGACAAAACAGTAGTTCACACATTCATTCAGGCATCAAAATTAGTCATCATTTAATTCATAGTGCCTCTTTGCATTAAGCAGAGCTCATGATTTGTTGTTTTTTCTATTTTCAATCTTGAGAAAATTCTTCAACATTCACACTACAACGAAACAAATACAGGTGTCAATTAATCTTTCTCAATTTCACAGAGCTAACTTTTTGGAATATTAGTACTTTTTTCTTCTTCAGAGATAACCAATATGTAATCCTGGGCAATGAACTGCAGAAGACAGAAAAAACCTAAATCATGATGTGTAGGTGACCCTCAGACTCTAAAGAAGAGCAGCAAATGTGCTAATTCGAAAGAGAGAAAGAAAGTTCATGTCAATTGAAAAATATTTTAAAGACCCATCCTACAATGCAGCTGTCTACCTCCTGATGCAGTTACATTTCTTATCTCAAATAGCCTCTGGGTTCCACTGAATATCAACAGAAGGATCTCATTTATCACTTCGTAATCCAAACTATAATTCATGTTTTTCAGTCCTGCACCACCTTCCTAGACTCATCTTTTTGGACAAGGACTTCTTTCTTGAGGTTATTCCATCTAGTGATCATTCCCACATGAATTATGGCTCTTCATAATCAATCATATCAATAATGGAGAAGTCACTCCTCACTACCTTCTTTAATTATTTATTTTTTCGGGGTCAGAGTTTCACTCTGTCACCCAGACTATAGTGCAGTGGCAAGCTCACGGTCACCCCAGCATCAATCCGCTGGGCTCAGGTGATGCTTCTGCCCCAGCCTTCCAAGTAGCTGGAAACATGCCCTGCTAATTTTTGATATATTGTAGAGTTGAGGTCTCACTAAGTTGCCCAGGTTAGTCTCAAATCCTTGGGCTCAGGCTGTCCTCTCCCCTCGGCCTCCCAAAGTTCTGGGATTACAGGCTTGAGCCACCATGCCAGCCTCACTAAATTCTTATGTATCTGCTCATTATTGCCCATGGAGCTTCATGCCTGTTCTAAGGTTTTGCAGGTCAACATCAACAACTTGTTCTTAGGAAGGTCTGTAGCCATTTTGATATGGTATAATATGACAAATTTTGACCAAAGAATCACATCTTAGTAATTAGAAAGAGGTATAGACATACTTGCCATTTAAACCTACAGAGATACATTGTGATGCAAGGCTAGTGCTCTGCTTTGTATTTCTTTTACTCAGATGACTATATTTCTCCACATGACCATAATGAGTCTGGTCAGTTGGCCCCAAATATTACTCAATTTACTCCAATTAAATATGGGAATTATGTGGGCTCTTCATGTTAGATAATAAATGTATTTAAAAGTACTTGATGTCAAATGCTGAATTGATATTGCAGAGCTATATGGTTAAAAAAAACCCCAAAAAACCAAAAAACATAGCTTTGGAGTCCTACAAACCTTGTTTGAATCTTTGTTCTGACAGCACCTGTGCAGCTACAGACAAGATCTTCATTTCTTTGAACCTCAGTTTATTTAACATAGGGATTATATTATTAATACTCATTTTTTAGAACAGTGAGAATTCTGTGAAATAATGAATATAATATCTTTCTCATACTTTTAAGTTTAAAATTGTATTATTATTATCATTGTTACGATGGTACATGTTTCAGATTTGTCTCCTTATGTGATATTATAAAATGTCAAGGTTCCCAGAGTCCTGCATCTCATAAAAAGTTACATGATATGTATTATATATGTGCAGAATCTGATTCAATTATTAATAAATGGAGATCTATGAAACTTGAAAATTAAATAACTTTAACTGATCACACCAATGTTTAATATAATTACTGATTTTCTCATTAACAGTGGAATTGTGCATTTTTTTAAATGGAGCAGTAGTATCACATATATTACTCAAGAAAGTTCATAAGATAGTGTGCATCACTGACAGTGTTGTCAGAAAATATACAGATAGTCCCCATCTTAGCATGATTAAACTTACTATTTTTGACTTTATGATGGGTTTTTGGGGGATATTAAATGCATTTTAAACTTAATAATGCATAGTAGACTTTATTTACAATGGATTTATCAGGACATTACCCCATCATAAGTGAAAGAACATCTATATAAATAAATATATTTTAATTGTAGTTTTAAAATGTCTTATGTTGGTACAGGCAAAATGGCAGTGATTTCAAAATAATTTTTAATAGTCCCAAGTCCTCCCATAAAAACAGAACAACTAAGATAATAAGACATAAAATAAGCAAATAAGCAGAAAAAAAGCCCACAAGCAAAAAAATAGAGTGAAAATCAATAAAATGGAGAATAGAAAAATAATAGAGAAAAATCAAAGGTTGGTTATCAAAAAAATCAACGAAGTTGACAGGTTTTAATGAGACTGACAGAGAAATTTAAGAATCTTCACATTAAGACAATTAGGAATGAAAGTGGGAACTTCACAATCAACCTTACACAAATAAAAAGAATTACAGGTAATACTATGAACAATTGTATCCCAACAATTAGATTACATACACAAAATGGAGACATTATTAGAAAGACACAAACTACTGAACTGACTCAAGATGAAACAGAAAGTATGAATAAACCTATATTAGGTAAAGAGGATAAATTAATAATCAAAAACTTTTTACTTCATAGAAAATCCCAGGCCCAGATAGCTTCGCTGGTTAATTTTATTAACGATTTAAAGAAGAGTTATGATCGATATTTTACAAACTTTTACAAAAATAGTGGAGGGTGGAACAGTTTCCTCATTATTCTGTAAGTTCAGCACTCCTGTGATACAAAGCCATATATCATGAGAATGCAAACAACCATACAAACTATGAGAGACAAATATTCATTATGAATAAAGACAGAAAAATACTCAACAAAATAGTGAAAACTCAATCCAGAAACATAAACAAATATTATGATCAAGAGAGATTTATCCCAGAAATACAAAGTTGTATTAACATAAGGAAATCATTATGCTGCATTAATAGAAAAAAAGGGCAAAAAACACATGATCATCTCAACTGACACAGGATACATACTTGACAAAAATCTCACGTCATTTCATGATAAAACTCTCAGCAAACTAGAAATAGAAGACAACTTCCTCAACATGAAAAAGCGATCTATGAAAACCTCAAAACTAACATCATACTTAACAGTGAAAGACTAAATACTTTATAAGTTCAGGAAAAAGATGTCTACTCTCACCTCTGATGTTGTACTACAAGTGCTAGCAAGGACAATTGGGCAGGTAAAAGTTACAAAAGACATCAGATCAGGAAGGAAAAAGTAAAACTATGTCTATTTGTAAGATGGTTTGTACACAGAAAATCCTAAGGAATCTACTTTAAAAAAAAAAAATAGAAGAACCCATAAGAGCAAATGAGTTCAAAGAGATTGCAAGAGAACATAATATACAATATTATGTATTATTAATGCATAATACAAATAAATAAAAACATGAAAATTAAAATAAGAAACAATTTCATTTACAAAAACAATAGAATATAGTATTTAGGAACAAACTTAACAAAATAAGTGCAAGAATTGTACATTTAAAACTACAAGCATGATTGAAAAAGATTTGAATAAGAAACAATATCTAAATAGAAATCGCATGTTGATGAATCAAAAAGTTTAACAGTGTTAAGATGGTGATACTTTCCAAACTGATCTAAAAAGACAACACAATATATTTCAAATTCTCAGATGATATATTTGCAAATTGCAAACTGATGCTAAAATTTATATGAAATTGCATAACAGCCAAGACAATCTTGAGTAGTATAACCAGGATGGAGGACTCACACATTTCAATTTCAAATCTTACAATAAAGCCACAGTAATCAAGACAAACAGACATATAGATCGCACAACCATATACCAATATAAAAAAATTGAGAGTAAAGAAGAAACCCTTACATTTATGGTAAATCTATTTTTGATAAGGGTGTCAAAACAACTCAATGAGGAAAGAATAGTCTTTTCAGCAAATGGTGCTAGCACCATTGGATATCTACATGTAAAAAAATTAAGTTGGAACCCTACCTTACACATACACAAAAACTAACTCAAAAATGTACCATAAACTTAAAACTAATAGCCAAAACTATACAACTGTTAGGAGTAAACACAAGAGTAATTCTTGGTGATCCCTGGATTTCAGCAAATCCTTAGATATGACACTGAAAACACTTGTGATAGAAGAAAAAAATAAATAAGTTGGGCTTCATCAAAATTAAAAACATTTGTGCTTCAAAGGATACCATTAAGAGAGTAAAAAGACCATTTACAGAATAGGAGGAGATATTTGTAAATAATTTATCTAATAAGGGACTTGTGTCCAAAATATATATTTAAAATATCTTACAACTCAGCAATACAAAGACAACTTATTTGAAAAATTGGCAAAGGATTTGAACAAACAATTCTCTAAATAAGACATATAAATGACGTGTAACATATTAAAGGTGTTCAATATATTAACCATTAATAAAATGTAAATAAAAGCCACATGAAATATTGTTTCATACACATTGTGATGTCTATTATAAAAAGACAAATAATAACAACTTGAATAGATGTGGAGAAATGGAAACCCTGATACATTGCTGCTGCGTATATAAAATTGTGAAGTTATTTTAGAAACAATTTTGGTGTCTCTTAAAATATTAAACATGGGGTTACCATATGACACAGGAATTTCACTTGTAGATATATATTGAAGAGAATAAAAACATATATCCATCAAAAATGTATAGACTAATGTACATAACAGCATTATTCATAGTTTCTAAGAAGTAGAAACAACTGATAAATGAATAAATAAAATGTGATGCATTCATCCAATAAAATATTATTCAGCAATAGAAGAAATGAAATAATGATACATGCTACATGGATGACCCTTGAAAACATCCTGCTAAATGAAAGAAGCCAATTACAAATAAAACACATATTGTATGATTCCATTTATATGAAATCCCTAGAATAGATAAATCTATAGTTAGAACCTAGATTAGCAGTCACCTAGGCAGAAAGGATGGGGTTGGAAGAAAAGGGGGGTAACTGCTAAGATAAAGGGGGTGACTGATTCTTTATGAAGCGACAAAAATGTCCTAAAATTGATTGTGTTGTTGGTTGCCCTACTATGTGAGAATGCTAAAATCCATTAAATTGTACTTTGCAAATGGGCAAATGGTATACTAGGTAAAATAAAGCTATTGAAAAGAAAAAAAATTACAGGCAACTTCTTTAACAAAGTCAATGACAGAATATCCCTTAAATACAAAAATACTAAAGTAGGGTCAAACTGTTACTGACCAAAGACATGTGGTAGTAGCAATCATGCAGGAGAACTCAAAAAGAAGCAAAGAGATTTGCAATGACCCAGAAAGTCAAAGACTTCATGAAATGAATAATCCACAAATATTTATTGTCATACAGAAAAGGCTCCAATCTGCATGCAAAGTTCATTGGGACCATTGAGAACAGCAACAGAAGCTAGAAGAGGCCATTCAGGCTCCAAACCACGAGTGAATGAAGGAGATAATGGAAAACATGGTCAGTACATGGCTGTCTGGGCCCTGTAAACTCTAGAAAAAACCTGCTGTAGCTGGGTTCCAGGACTCAGTTCATCAGTCCATGCTAAAAAGAAACCAATGGAAAGAAACCAAATTGAGGACAAAGGAATCTCTGGGGCAAAGGAAAAAGAAAGTCCAAGTACAAGTAAGGAGAGAAGCAGACAACACAGATCTGAGTGCACAAGGCCATATTATTGAGTATCTAGTGCTAATAACAGAGGAAAGGGCTTTAGAGATGCAAAGCTGGAAAGCATATCCCAAGCCATACCTTTTCCACTAAGAGAAGACAAGACCAATGGTTATGTCAATCATCTATTAATGCTCAATTTCAAATCTATTCTTCTGCACTCTGTGGTGCTGGCGCTAGCACTCTATAAACTATTTGCCATCTGACATCTTGTTAGGTTCTGTCAATAGTAGGAAGTACTAAAGTATAACTTAATGGCAGAGAAAGGAAGACTGATTATTATTTTCTGTTTTCATACTGCTTCTGACAATAATGCCCACAGCAGCAGCGGTTGGTTCCAGCCTTCAATTGCCTTGAGCATTCCCAGAACTGCTCCATTCTCGACCTTCACCATTATTTTCAGATGTTCAGCCAGTACCCCAATAAATAATTCTGAGTAACAGCTGTGGAAAGACCTCATGCAGTAACAGCTGCATGAGGTCTTTACTTATGTGTCTGTGTTTTGATAAAGCCAACTTCTTCCCTGCATTTCACCAGGTCTAAATTCACCAGCTGTGGAAACAGCTATAATTATCATGTTACGTTAGTTCTCTGTTTACTCATTCAGACTTTCAACATCTGTGTAATAATCAATGCGTGTATTAAATTCCTTGCATTGCAATACCTAGCTTGGTTGCTCTATTACTGTACAGGCCCTGAGAAGGTTCTTCAATTGGTTGACAATGTTTTTGAACATCAGCTAGATTCCATGCCGATGTGAAATAGGATCTTAGTGATCCACAACATCCAGTGGCATCATAACCAATTGAATTGTGAGCTGTTGTTTGTGACAAAGGGCCTTTTGAAGTAAGTGCCTTGACAGATCAAATGGTTGTTTTCCTTTACAATTGTAGCATGGTGGTAATGATAAATATAAGAGCTGTGGGGGGAGGCTAGCTGTTTCTTATTGCATTGTAGAGTTTTACAAAAAGAAGACACATGGTTAGAGCTTTCAACTCTCCATTTAAGTCACAAAGAACTAGAGTGCATCTATTCTATGGCAGATCTAAAGGATTCAGTTATTCCTTACTGTCATAGAGCCAACACTGCTGAAAGTAAGACCCAACATTTAACTGTACACACTGAAGAAGTACAATGTAAGCTGAACTTGCCGATTCGCCAATTAAAAGTCAGAGCATTGATTGGGAAATAATGGAACCCCAAGACTGGAAATGGGGACCCATGGGAGAACTCAAATAATGCCGAGTATCCAGAGCCTGCTAGTTTTTCTGAGTTTTCTTCACCAGCAAAGGCTCCCCCTCCACCCATGTCTTAGGAAACTAGTGCTTTTTGCTTAAAAACCATGTAATAAATATACCTGAGGAAATAGCATGGTAAGGAAATGTTGTGAACCTCAAGACCAACCCAAACCACCCCGTACTGCCTCTAGTTGTATATTTAGTGTCAGATCTCAGCAGGATAGAGGCAAACAAATGTGAAGCCTAACCAATAAGAAAAGAAGACGGATTATACTCCAAAGTAAGCGCAATGTTTTGTTAATTTATAACACTAGAAAACTTGGGAAATATATGTGAGAATGAATTCTAAGAGTGTTAAACCATAGAAACAAAATATAATTGTTGATTATGCCAAATGGCTTATGTAGATGTACTTAATACAGGCTAGATTTAATGTGGTGGCTTTTGCCATTAGAAGCAGCTCTAGCAGGTTTTTTTCTTTTTACTAAAACATGAACTTGAGAGTGTCCTATATATTCAATAATATTGATATGTTAGATTTTCTTTAGTAATCGAGAGGAAGGGATCGGTAGGTTAGGAAGACAAGGATGTGGAAATAAACTCATTATGTGGCATTTGCACACTTAACACTCAATTATTTGAGAATATCCAGAGGATGAACCCTTCAATAAAGGATTGAAAAATATGATAGGTTCCCACAGAGTGAGTGATACAAAAGATCAAGGTTGAAGTCACAACATCTTTTATGACCTAGCTTCAGGAATTATACACCATTACTTCCACAATATCTTACTGGTTATAGGGATTAACCTAATTAAGTGCAAGAGGGAATTATAGAAAGACATGAACACCAGGAGCCAAAGATCTTTGAGGGCATAAACATTTTTTTAAAAAATTAGAGTTTGGAAGCTGGCCTACTGCATCTGGTTTGTGAATTTGACTTTAAATAATGAAAATATTCTAAACAGTCATGATAAAATTAGAATCAAAATTTCTGTCAGAGAAATGTTTTAAAATTTAAAGTTTGAATATTTACTTATAATTAGTTATTGATTTACTAGCATAATCAAAGAGAGGAACTATTTCAAGTAGTTAAATATAAAATTTGAAAGTTCATTCTTAGTTTGATATATCCTAAACACAAAAAAACTAGACAAATTGTTTCAAAATTTTTTGTGTGATTATGTTGGTGGCGGTAGTGTTTTTCTGAAAGAGTTGTATGAATATTGTATTTAGAATAAGCAAATGAGTAATTATATTGGTGTATTTGGAAACCTGAATTTCCAGCCTTAGTTGACAGGAAATATAGATATAAGATCAATGGGGTTATATATACAAATTCAAATCAATTAATTCTACATATAAATTCAAATAGTCTGAATGAACTCATTAAATATTATGTAGGCATTTGTTAGCTCTTTCTCTGAAATGGTTTAGAAACTACAAATGAGTATATCATCTCCTATACAAAGGAACTAGGAGTGTTTTGAAGAGTGACTGATTCTAATTCTGGGATAGATAGTGTCAGACCTAGTCTAGAACATACTGTCAACCAGAAAACAAAAGAAAGACTACTGGGGTTTTATTTTTTTTTTTTAAGAGAGAAAAAAGAAAAACTCAGTGGCCCACCAAAGCATTTCCACCGGACAATGAATTAAAATGCATCAAATATGATTAAATCTATGGGCTCTTAAAATTCCTATAAAAACAAAAAGGAAAGGGGAAAAAGAACAGAAAGAAACTCATTTTTCACTTTTTGAAGATGCAATTCATTATTCATTATTTTAAATAGGTTAATATAGAAAAAACTAAGCATTTGATACTGGTCCAATTTCCCCCATAGAACTAATATTTATGAGTTTTTAAAAAATAAATGTAGAAATTGACCTCCTTGTCTTAAAACTTAAAACTTACAGTTGCCTTATCTAAGTTTCTCCTCGAGAGACTGACTCTCAGGCAAGGGGCAGAAACTCACCAGAACATAGCATCCAGACAATGAGACACCAGACTGCTCACTCAACAGGATTCCTTTTTTTATCCCTCCCTAATTGTCATTTTGCATTCCTTCACCCACTGTTTAATCTCCTATTTCAATTCATTGGGAAGACAGATATGACACTGATCTTCATTCTCCTTGGTTGATATCACTCAAAAGCCTTCTTTCCTGGCAACATTCATTGTCTCAGTGATTGACTTTTTTATGTTTTGAGCAACAGAACTTCAACGGAACTCCTGGCATTTTGGTAACACATTTGTACAACTTTTTCTATATCAATTGTAACTCAGGATAGCCACATACGTCTTGAGTAGTTTCATTGATAATTATGTTCTAGTTAAAGGTTAAGAGATATAATTACCTAATGAATCAATAGATTTAGATAAATGATAGATTTGGAAAAAGAGGCATCCATGCTTCCTGATGGAAGTACACAAAACTACCTCTGAGATATATTTTTCCAAAGAATCTAACCTGAATATTATCGTCTATAGATTTAACTTCCACGCTTCAAAAAATATAAGGATCAGAGAAACATGTTATATAAGTCCACAGCAAAATTCAGACTGCCATGAACTTTAAGACAAATGACTCAGTTTCTTCAAAAAATAAATTTCAAGGTGAAAAAAAAGAGAAAAGGGATTAAAATTTTAAAATTGAGCTTCGGAAGCCTGAGACAAGAGGATCACTTGAGACCAGGAATTCAAGACCAACTTGGACAACATATCAAGACTTCTAATCTCTACAAAAAATTTAAAATTATCTGGACATGATGGTATGCACCTATAGTCCTAGCTACTCTGGAGGCTGAGGCAAGATCACTTGAGCCCAGGAGTTAAAGACAGCAATAAGCTATGACCATGCCACTGCACTCCAGCTTTGGCAACAGAAGGAGGCCCTATCTCTAAAATAGAATAAATAGACTTAAAAGATATATCAACCAATTAAAATGCAAAAAATTTGTTTGGCTCTTGATTTGAATAAACACTTTTATGAGACAACAGGCAATATTTGAAGATAGATTATGGGATTTTCCAATACTAAGCTATTAATTTTTAGTGTGTAATGGTATCAAAGTTAATCTTTTAAAAAAATGACATTGTCTTTTAGATATGTTAGATATATGTATTGAATATTTATGATAAAATAATATGATGACAGGGGATAGCTTCAACTTGAAATTGAGGAAGGCAAGTGTAGCTATCTATAGATAAAACAAAACTGGCCCTGAGTTGACTACTGAGTTTGCATTAACAGGTATTTGTCACTGAATTATATAAATGTTTTTTAACTTTTACATAGATTTGGAATTTTTAATTTTTAATTTTTTTTTTAGTTGGAGACTCACTCTGTTGCCCAGGCTGCAATACAGTGACACTACCATGGCTCACTGGAGTCTCTCAAACTTCTGGGTGCAAGAAATTCTCCCACCTCGCCTTCCAAAATGCTGGGATTGCAGGAATGAGCTACCATGTCTGGTCTTTAAAATTTTTTATAATAAAATGCTTTTAAAATTAAAATACAAGGCATTTATGTCTTCAATTTTTGCTTTTAGTCTACTAAAATGATAACTTTTAATATTGGTGGCTATAGCACCACATCTTATATAGTCCTACATTGGTATATATTTTGTATGTGACAATTCCTGTGATTAAAATATCTTCTACTTGACCTGTTTTGTTCCTGGCACTTTAGACAACAATAACCATAAGGATTATCTCATGGCTTTATGTCCAGGTTCTAAGACATGTGGCTAGAGCTAACAATAACAGTAATGACCAAGCACTGTCAATTCTTTACCTTTAGTTAGATGCTCAAAGGCTTTGAATTCAGCAATTAGCCAAATTACACTTGGCTACAGATAGTCACTTCATTTTAGAATTTATTGAGTTTGATAGTCATAAGATAGTGTAAATTGTAGAAAGGAGATTTGACATACATAGGAATAAAGGGATCAGGCCTTGTTATCCTTACATCTCTAGTTCTTTATATTGTGCCTGCCACACAGCAGGTAATGAGTCAATTTTGATTTATCATTAAAGTAAGAAAGAAACAGATTGAGGGAAAGAGATGTAGAGAAAGAGAGGGAGGGAAAATGGAAAGGAGCTGTACTATTGACCTATTGCTGCAATAATGCTGTGTAAAAAGAACCTAAACCCTAGGGAACATATAAAAACAAGCTTGCAATGCCCAAGTGTCTGGGATGCTTTCTAGGTCTACTGAACTTTACTGCACTTCCTTGGTAGGCATTGGGCTTATCTAGGCAGGTATCAGATGAGACAATGGGAATAAAATGCTCTACTTCATATCTTTCTTTTTGTTTAATTGGAAAATACAATTTATTTATAAAGTAAATTAGAGATGAAGAGAGAGAGAGGAGATTCACCTCCCCAACATAGGGGAGGATGCCAAAACCAAGAAACATGGCAGCCATAGCTCAAAGAACAACATAGACACACCAGAATTTTAAAAAGCAATGACCTACTCTGTATCTTTCATAGTCCCACAGGCTAGCTTAGGTGTGCCCATGTGGTAATGCCTACAGTACAAGAGACAGGATAGGCCCAATCTTTTAAGCATTCTACTTGGTCATGTTTGCTGCATCCTGACTCAAGCAAGTCATATGGCCCATTCCAGAACATTCTAAGTTAGATGACAAAGAACATAAAAACATAGAACAGAGAAGACTTTAGGTTTTTTTTCACCATCTACCACAACAAAAATAAAAAGAAAAGAGATTAAGTCTCTCTCTCTCTCTCTCTTTCTCTCTCTCTCTCCCTCTCATCTCCTAAACAAAGAATTGGAATTATAATGTCAATTAACTGAATTAAGTTTTAGTTTTGATTTTTATGTTCAACTGGAGCTTTTATATCATATTTTCATTAATTCACCAAGTATTTATTGAGCTCAACCTTCTAGACAATATCTGTATAAAACATTCATTTGTACATGGCAGTTACTTGATAAATATTGATTTAAATATCAATTTTAGCTACAGATTCTTTGTCTACCTAGCCCCATTTTTTATTTGGTCCCATTATCTCATACCCAAGAGTTGCTTCTGAAGTAAGTGTTAGTCTGCTTCTCTACTCCTAATGTTTCCTTGGATGTGTAAGGAACCCCATTGACTAGTATTCTTGACCTCTCCATCCATATTCTGACTCCATCTCAGGTGGAGTAATTTTTCTAACTAGTGAGCATGGAAAGAGAAACTGGACACTTGTAATTCTTTCCCTCTTTTTCTGTTAATCACAGGAGAATAGACATAAACCAAGACTATTTTTGCTCTACTCCGATCCTCTAGGAAGTCTTGTCCCTGTGGGAAGTATCTCATCTAATTTGGGGATTGACTGTGAAGGAGTCCACTTGCCTTTCAGTATGAACCTATTCATCGTATCGATAAAAAAAGATATTTTAGTTTCTATCTATTTGACTTTGGTTTAGAACTTGCCTGTGGAAAATGCATTCTATTGATGGCTCCCCACCTCCAAACTACCTCCAGTAAGTCACACCGTATTATTCTTTAGTGATATTGCTGTACTTATTATTCTAGTGTTGGTGGTCATGTTCATTCAAACTAACCCAAAGGAGAATATATTTCCCAGACTACATAATCTGTGGCTTTTCAAGTGTTTTTCCAGGATGGCAGTATATACACAGTGCCAAACACTTGACTCTGTGTGAAAAATACAATCTATACAATGGTTAATAGTCAGAACTTAAAAAAAAAATAGTCAGAACTTTAAAAATATCAAAATGACTACCTTTCTTGTATGTCTTTCAATGTCAAGTTTTGTCTACAGAGCTTAATTCAGTCACTTCTACAACAAAAATTTTAATAACCTCCATTTCCAATAGCATGTTTCTTTTTATTTTCCAAAAGATCTAGTCACTTTAGTTTTGCATAATGTATTTTATACAAATATTTTCCCAAACAAGTTGTGTAATATATATTTTAAAAATCAAAGATGGCTAACTAGTCTTGCAAATAAGGATGGTGAATATAAGATTTTAAAGTGACATCAGCCCTGCCACAAGTTGAAAATAAAAAGTAGTTAATTTCTGTGATTCATTATTATTTACACTTGTTTGCTAACAACTTATATTTAAGCTTATTTATTTAACCATCAAAAAGGTGTTTCCATGTATGTAATACAAGTGTTTTGCTTATGGGTAGTGAAATTATTATAATTGTACTCAGGGATTACTTATTTGGTTATATACAGAAAAATGAGTAATAACAAAATGAATTAAACTTTATTTATGAGTTAAGCTGTACCTTTTCATGACCTGCCATGCCTTTTAGTGGTAAGCTAGGGCATAAGAAAGATAAGACCCATCATATGTTATGCTTCACAAACTATCTCCATAGAAATACAGAGTTCATTTCTTCTTCCTTCAAAAAATGTTTAGATTGGGTTCACTACTGATTTGAAATTTAAATAAAATTTTGCACAGGAATGAGAGGATTTTGTTAGCCATGCATGCACTGCTTTTTTCCCTAATATGACCTCTGTTTTCAAATGAATGACTCGTTCCTCTTCAAAAACGGATAGATTCTATAAGGGGGAAAACGTTACTATAGGTTTGAAAGAACCATTTGCCTTGAATGCTTATTTCAATATTTTCTGATGCAAAAGTGAAGATGCATCAAAATAATTTTCCTGGCTTTATTTATATATAGGTTTACCATTTTGGAAATGCATTAGGTATAAGAATGTAATGGATGGATTTTGGCTTTTCATGCAATTCTAAACACGACTCAATTTAAACATATTGAAAGATGTGAAAATGTGAGATAAAAGTACTGTTGTTTTACTTACATTATACTCTACAGTGGGTTTCTGTGGTTATGCTACATAACTGCATAGCAAATTAAATATATACAATACAAATACTGTATTCTTTTTATAATACCCTTTTATAGTAGGAAATTGACTGATGTATTTGATTAACCCCGTTTCAGCATAAAATGAGGCACAGCTTATTTTATTCTATCGAAAAATGATTTTAAAGGCTAACTCTAATCCCATATGTAAACAGCTATTAGCCAGTTACTAGGAATGCGTTCTATTGTCATCAGAATTAAAACCTTCATGTAGCACAAGAAAATAGATTCATTCATTCTATAAAAATAACACTTTTTCACTCTGCCTGGGAAGCCTTAAGGTTAGCAATAATAGCTGTGAAATTAATGTTAACATTTGTTTTTGTTCATAGAAAATTATATTTACAAAGAAAAAATTTAACATTTTAATCAGTGTTGTTTTAGATTGCTGTTTTTTTTCAATTCACAATCACTATGGTGCTTAGATTATTTATAGCTCAGATAATTCAAAAGATAAACATAGATTTTAAAAGCTTAGCTAAGGTTTACTGTAAAAGCAAACACAGGTAGATTAGATAGATAGGTAGGTAGATAGATATAGATGATAAATTAGATAGATATTGATAGAGCTGTAACTACACACAATAAGTAAAATTATTAAAAATCACTCATTAAAAATATTTTACTTTTCTTTTATTAAATCGTTAAACATATATTAAATGTCAACTCACTGTTTGCCAGCTATAGCACTAAATATGTAAGAAAAAAAAAACAAAACAAAAATGTGCTAGCACATTTATTCTTTGTAATTATTTTAGGATACAGGTGTGAGTACTGCTATAATCTCTATTTATAGATGAACACACTGAATTTTAGCAATGTATAATATTCACAGACTATGGAAGTGGGAAGTGGCAGAAAATAAATCTGGACTCATTTTTGTTGGCATATACCATAGACAACTCTTTTTCACTCAGTGGTTTATTTGCTCATCTCCTCCACTGAACTTTAATCTTGAATTCTGAGATTATACGTATACATTTTCTTTCTATTGCAAATGCCTTACAGAATCACATTATCTGGAACTCAGTAAATGTGGTACTCACAATAAATGTTTGAATAGTCTCAGTTGAAAGATGAAGTTATCAGTTAGACTTTTCCCATTTACAATTATACCCTCACCTCACCCTATCCCAGTTTTCCTAATTTTCAGCCCTGCCTAGTTTCCTCATTCTAGTTATGACCATTTGACACATGTATATTTTACTGGTTTACTATTGTCTTTCTTCCTTCACTGGAATCTAAACTCCATGAAATAAAGTATTTTGCTTGCTTCACTCACAGCTGAAACAAAATAGTTCCTGGAACATAGTAGACATTTAATAAATATGTGTTGAATTAATTAATTAATAATCTATTATTGAAATGCACAATAGACATCTCAGAAAAAAAACAGCTTGGGGTTTTGTACAACAAGTCCAGATGCTTAAGATTATGACTAATGTAATGGTACTGAAAATAGGAGAGAATATAATGGATCTAAGAAACATTTAAGGACAAGCAAGGTAGATCTTGCTTACCAAGCAGATAAACAGTAGATAAGTATCTTTTACATGTCATGCAAGCGTCTTTACAAGCCATGCAAAGTCATACATGACTTCACATGAACTCCTAGTATCTCAGAGTTGGAAAAACTTAGATCCCAAAGTCATCTCACTTCATCCCCTCACTGTTATTGTGAAGCTAAGCTTCGAGTTGTTTGTGTTAGCATATACAAGGTGCACCAGTCCTAGACTCTCCCCATATGATGTGGTTCTTTGATAGATAACAGCAACTATATTTGTAATGTGTCACTGTACTTCTTGCAAAGGTAAAATTTAGTAGGAAGCTTTGGTTGGTTTTGGTATGAACCAAAATTAATCGTGAACTAATGGGGCCTCCTGAGTAGGTCTTACTAGCCATTCAGCATCTCCTCTCTAATCCAAATATCAATATGAGTATGCTGCATAGAGAACTAAAGGACAGCAAAGTCTAACCTTGAACAACATTCTTACTGGGTAATGAGAAAATAAAATTATAAACTCTAAAATACAGGGAAATTTTATACCAAGAGTTTGATGAGATAATACCATTTGTATTTGCAATATATGTCTTACATGTTAAAGATTGATCTTTAGTGCTTGCTGAATATAAAGGTTTTTCTAATACTTAAGAATGTTACAAGAGAAAGAAGATTATTTTAGCAAGATTGCAAATGAAATAAAAAGGTCATTTACCAGTACACATTTGAAATATACAGAAAAGCTAGCATTCTTAAAATTTCCTCTTGCTCATAAAATTCAACTTAAGGGAGTGGTTGTAATGCCATATTATTCCAATTCTCAGAGTTGTTACACTTTAAATAAAAAGCAACAATTATGACAAATAAGTTTCTACAGTTATTTGTAGATAAAATTAGACATACATTTAATTTCTACATCTATGTCTGAATAAAAAACCAATCAACAATAAAATGATGATATTATCTAGGCAACATTGGATATGTTTTTCATATCTTTGCAAACTTGTAGGCAAATAATTAACATGGGTCCCAGAGAGATGACTAAACTGGGTCTAGACAGATTAACATAAATAAATTAAAGAAAGAAAGTCCATGGAATTGCTAAAATAATACTTTTCACTCCAAATTATTTTAATTTACAGGATTTATTGTTCCACGAAAATAGCACAGAAAAAATAAATTTGAAATTTAATCAATTACCCATGATTTAAATATTTTTCCCCACATTTCCCATGTCTATTTTTAACTGACTTCCATGTCTTGATAGAATGAGAGAATGAACAACCATCTCAGAGCTCAGGTTGTCACTCTATTGTGAGGCCTTTCAAAAGTGACGGAGGTGCTATTTTCTGCTAAGTGAGGAGCACAGGTGGCCATATAAGTGTTAATGTTTTCAAGCCCACATCTAACTTATCCTGTAACTTCACCTGAACCTGAAGCTCCATGGTGGTTTACCTCACATTCTAGAGCTAGCACCTTTGGGTTTCTTCTCTGTCTACGCTGCTTCCAGGGTTACAGCCCCATAAGCAGCTACAGCTGACATCTGGGCCCCAGCTCTCAACCTGGTTATTGCCTAGCCCATCTGTATTCTACACGCTGAGCCTGCGATATTTTCTCTCCCATCCCCTTTGTGGTGAATGACTGAGAAAATAGAGCCCTTTCAGAAGTGACAGAGGTGCTATTTTCTGCTACTAAGTGAGGGGCACAGGTAGCCATATAAATGTTCATGTACTCCACATCAGCAGCATTTAACAGCCTCAGTTAAACTTTCCTTGACTCATTCTCTTCATTTGATTTCTGATACCACATCTCCTTCGTTCTCCCATCACCAACTGTTTACTTGTTCCCGGTCTCCTTTGCTTGTTCCACTACATACTCACCACCTACAACCCAGAGTTCAGTTCTTAGGCTTCTTTTCATCTCTAAGCACACAAACTCCCCGAGGGACCTCATTCCATTTGATGCCTTTCAACAAAATCCTGTTGTATGTTAATCTATGTCTTCCACATCCCCAGTGAGTTTGCTAATAGTCTCTCAAAACCAGCAAGTCCACAAGCAAGCTTCCAATTTACCCCATCAACCTTGTATTTGTCACATTTTTCTCCATCTCAGAAAATGTCAACTTCATTGTTGCATTTGTGTAGACAAATTATTTAGTGTTATCTTTGACCCTCTCTTTCCCTCATACATTGTGTCCAATCCAGCAACAAAATATATAGGCTATAGTTTCAAAATATAGTATGTTCTTAGAATAACTATCTCTTACTACCTTTACTGCTACTATCCTGGTCCTGACCATCATCATGTCTGAGATTATTAAAATGGCCTTCTAACTAAAATCCCAGTGTTTGCCCTTGCTCCCTCAAATCTATTCTCCACGGAAAGTCACAGCAATCCTTTTAAAGACTATGTCAGATCATTGCAATCCTAGGCTAAAAGCCCTCAATTGCTTTCCATCTCATTCAGAATAAAGGCTGTCAGTATCCTATAGACCTGGTTTTGTTTCTCCTCTCTGCCCTCATCTTCTCCACTCTCTGCCTTGTTCTCTGCTCACTTGCAATGATCTTGCTGTTCTTTGAAAAGAACAACTTTACCATCATAGTCCCTAGGATCTTGTAGTTTCTTCTGCATGAAATCTTCTTCTCCCAATATCAACTCTCATACTCCCTATCTCGGATTTATGTCATTTCATCAGTCAGGATTTCCTTAAAACTCTCATAAACAGAGCAGTACACCCACCTTGACTTTTCTTATCTTTTTACTCTATTGTATTTCTCTCCGTAGAACTTATTACCACAGACATAGGCCAGCCTCTCACACTAGAAGACTGGGTCAAGGTGGAAACATTATTTTGTTCATTGATTTATCCTTAATACTTAGAACAGTGCCTGGTAAACAGTAGAAATTCAAGGAATGTTTGTTGAATGTTGCTATCATCCTTCATAGTGAAAAGGACAGTTCTATACTTGCTAAATGCAGTCAACTCTATTTTTTCAGGCATTTTCATTTTAAAAAATGACAGGAAATTCAGTGGAGAGTCATGTATTTTTTTATTTCTGGTAAGTGTGTCTTTGCAAATTGACTCCTTGGTCTTATAATCTCTTTCCTACCCTGGTTCACCTTTCTTACGTTTGTCAGCAATGAAGTTAGAATCTTATATCAGCACCATCTATTTCATTAATGATCTTCTAGAAACTCCAGAGCAAGTTGCTGCAAATAATTGCCACCAAAACCTAAGATGCAGAGAGCTCAGGTGACAAGAACTGTATGCTGAAGTCCAAAGGAAACTTCAACTCTGCTCTGATTAGAAGATTTGACATAGTAGTGTCTACTTACTATTTGAAGTGACAAGTGAAACTTTGTTCCCAGGTTCAAGTCACCTTGTAAATCTTAAATGCCTGGTACAGAAGCCAAGCACAGTAGAGCTTATTTCAACTATAATTAGATGAATGGCCTTCTTTGGAGGTTAGCTAGTGGTATCAGTGCAGCCTTTTGGCTGCTAACCAGTGGATCGGTGGGTGTTGGCACCATGGGAGTTGATTGGATGTATTTTGGAGCAAGGTTCAGCAATCTTTTCCCTCAAAGGACCAGACAGTAAATATTTTAGGCTTATTTCCCACATACTGTCTCTGTCACATATTTCTTTTCTTTTAACAACTCTTTTGTAAAAATGTAAAAACCATTCTTAGCTCTAGGGACTGTACAAAAACAGACCACAAACAAGATTTGGCCCTTTGGCCATAATTTGATAATCTCTGATTTAGAGTTTAGCATCTTTTGGTAACAAGTGAAGTGGGTCAAGTGAAAGATCCCCAGGACCCAAGAAAGAAACATCTACAGAGATAGGGCAACTAATAAAAGAAATAAAAATTAGCAGGGCACTAAAAAATGACCTCATCAACTAGCAATCAGTATCAGAAAAGACACATGGAAATTTTAAGTGTACACCACTATAAGTTATATGGAACATTATTTCATGAGGCCTTATAAGAGGCAGTGGATAGAGGTCTGGGCAAGTGAAGGATAGACCTAGAATAAAATAGATCTTACCATCAGGAAAAAGAAGAAGACCTGAGAACTGGTCTCATGCCTGAATCTTATCCCTATTTTTTGTGAAAAGCATGGCACATGCAGAATTTCTAGCAGGGAAGAGTTTAGATGAAGTAGTTGACCACATATGCAGCTACTATTTATTCAGTGTTCATATTTTTATTGAAGATCTAGTGTATGCCAGCAACTCTTCAACATACTGTCATTGTAGCAGGAGACAGAGCAGACAAAGTCTCTGGAATAACAAAGCATGCATTCAAGTCCAGAAGTGGAGGCTATAAACAAGATCATTTTCCAGCAGTGGTATGTTTTTCACAATCACATATAGAAATTGTTCATTAGGATTGAGTCAAACTGAAAGTAACAATCACACCTTTATTCACTTACTACCAACAAAGACAACAAGAGGCAAAATGAAGCACCAGCTCACCAGTGTTCTCTTTTCCCCACAGAACAGCCCAGAAGGAGAGATCAAAATGGACAGATTGCAGATGGGAGAATCATCTCCCTGCCCAGGAGCTCCCAAACAAAAGGCACCTGCTTCTTTATGGATCCATGGGCTGGGGAAAGGGAGAGGAAGAAAGTTTAGGAGCAGAAAGGTTCTGATTCGAAATGTGTGCACCAGGGACCCTGATATACCTGAAGGTTTCTGGATGCAGGAACCTGGGCCAGGGCTGTAGATATGCCTATGAGAGGATGAGCATGGATGACTGGGTAAAGCGGTGCTTTGCTAAGTCCTTGACTATAGTTCCTTCCAGAAAAAGAAAAGAAAAAAACCCCAGAAGACCGTAATGTTATGGTTGTGGTGTAGGGAGGGTACTCTCCCCCCTCTTCAGCTCCCCACCTCATGGGGTCTGTAGACAAAGCTCCATAATAGCCTATGGTTGGGCCTGAAAAAACACATAGAATTGGAGCCTGGAAAAGGACTTCTACTTAGAAGAAAGATGCATATATATATATATATATATATATATATATATATATATATATATATATATATGCATATATATGCCTCACTTAGGAGGTATACCATTAAGCTGGCACTCAAATGACAAGCAGGAGGTCACCACACAAGAGAATCTAAAGATTCATTTTTCTAGAATGGTAATTCTAGCAAAAGGAAGAGCAATTACAAGTGATGCAGCAAGGAGCTTGGGAGATTCAAGGCATAGAAAAAAGACAAGTGTGTCTAGAGTATTGTAAACAAGGAGAGGCTGTTATGAGATAAGACATCTCATTGCCTGAGTTCCTGCCATGATCCAGGCATTTGGCTAGAAGCTGGAGATATTGCCTGAAATAAAAGTCTCTGCCACCACTGCATACCCATTCAGACTCAGGTAGAGTCATTGCAATATAAAAGAGAAGGCAAGAAAAAACAAACATTTATTGGTTCCACTATATCAGGGACTGTGGCAGGAGTATTATAATATTGAGTCCTCAAAGCAACCTCATAAACTGAGTTTTATAATCTGAGTTTTTACAATCACTTGATAACTGAAACTACAACCTATGTCCTTGCCTTATACTGCAAGTGACTGGAAGTTTGAGGTTGCCATTAAAAACTAGGGCTCAAAGTCATTGAAGTCACATAAAGTAGGATGACTTGTTGTCAAGCTTGTACCTATTTTCTTAGGAATTTTTAACTACATTTGTCTAAGGAGTGATTTCCTCGCGAATCTTGGATGATGATGAACACATAGCAATAGTCTAAGTGACTGATATTGCAAATGACAGAAGCTGCTCAGAAGGTCAGCAGATAGACCATTATTCCAGCAAATTTCTCGACACCCCCAGGCCCTTTTTTCCTGGGCACCCCCGGTCATATGCCTCATATTATGCCATGACCCAGTATTATATTCACGTGGTTTCAGAAACAACATTTTAGCTTACATCTTGAACTGAAGTACAGTCTTTTAGAAGAACTGTTGGCTGCTTAAAAGAAAGAAATGTTATGATTTGACAGAATAAGTGAAAACCTGGAGCTGAGTGTGCTCAAAGGTATTTGCCTGCCTCAGAAATGAGGTGCTGTGCCTTCCTGAACGATTTCTTTCATCTTTTCTTCAATTTTGGTCCATTTTACTCAGAATATGAATATGTCAAGTTGTAGGATGAAAAAATGTGTATCTTAGTGGTCTTGTCTTTAAAATGGGGATAGCATATACCTACAGTCAAGCATGTGTGGGACAAAAGCAATGTGTCTTGCATAAGTACAAGAGGAGTCTGATGATACAATAATTATAATCTTTTTCTGATCTGAATATTTTCCCCTATTGTGTAAAACATTTCTCAAGGCACAAATGGAAAGCCTCCATTATCACCTGCATTTGTCATTATGTTTCTTCTCTTGCATACCATCTCCCAGGGTTACAAAGAGAATGATTAATATTTTAAAGTGGTAGCTCCAGAGTGTTGTTATAGACTGTCATTCTAACCAGGACATTTTAATGCAATTGTGCGATGTGACTGGAGTAGAGACCTCAGGTTAATGTCTACTGTCTTTCACTTTCAATTTAAACAGTAGATTAAGAATGATTTGCTCTTTTTGAACATGACAGAGACCTTTTGAAATGAAATGTATTTAGGCCAATTTGGTTGCTGGAGTTGTTGGACCCAAATCCCTGAGGGTAAACATTATGGTGACTGCTGAGAAATACCTCTCAAGTTCTTAGAAATGACTGCTTTTCAACTACAGCAATGACAGACAGGAATACCAAAACAAAATTCAGCACCATTTCCATCCTTTACCAACTTATCTATTCATATCAAGAGACTATTTTTCTTAACAGAGGAGATTCACCATATTTTTTCCTCTTATTGATTGGTTCATCCGTGACTCCTTTTTCTTTTCCGAAAATGTGCTACACATCCTTAACCACCATAGTTTTAAAGACTACATCATCCAATTCTTAGTTTTCTATTCAATTCAATGCTACCACAGGCTGTCAAGCATTTCTGAGGCAAGCTTAGGCAATTAACCCCTCTTTTGTATTGTGTTCGCAATTCTTTCGGTAGGTAAGCCAATATAAACTCATGGGGGAAAAAAACTCAGATACTATGAAATGGACATATTTTGTGCCAGAAAACCATAGAAAAAAAACTCATTATTCTAGCTATTCATATGCAGATTGATTTTTTTCCCTCGTTGCTGAGCTTTGCACCTACTAAGTGCTCAAAAAATTATTGCTTTTTTGTTTTGTTTTATTTGTTATTAAGAAACGTGAATGATGATGCGTTTTCTCAGAGTTTTTCTCTGGATGAATTGCAATAAATCTAGCTCACACATTTGCCAGAAAGAGCTGTGAGGTCTTAGTTACTATAAGCACAATACATTCAGTAACTAAGTCACTTACATTGCATAATCTAAAATCCTTTTGGAAGCTTCAAATTTCAGGACATTCCCATTACAAAGGGCCTTCAAACAAAAATATCTACAGTATTTCAAACAACAGAAAAGAGAAAACATTAGAAAGTACTCTAAAGAAATTAAAATGAGAGGGGGGAAAAGCTAAACCCACATAATATCTAAGACAAGGAAAATCTCTTTAAATTTTTTTATTTCCCATTTGCTCAGTAAAAAGTGGGACAGTTCAGCAAAACTAGATTACGAAAGATTCAATAAGGAAGAAACAACTAGACTGCGTGCAGTCACTTACACCTATAATCCCAGCACTTTGGGAGGTGAGAGTGAGAGGGAAGATTGCCTGAACCCTGGGGTTTGAGACCAGCCTGGACAATTGACAAGACCTTGTTTCTACACTAAATTAAAAAATTAGCTGGGTATGGTGTCATATGCCTGTGGTTCCAGTTATTTGAAATGCTGAGGGGAAGAATCACCTGAGCCCAGCAGGTCAAGGCATTAGCCATGTTAATCCCACTGCGCTCTAGCTTGGATGAAAAAGTAAGACACTGACTCTAAATAAATAAATAAATAAAATAAAAAAGAAGGAAAGAAAAATAAAAAACAGTGTCATGTATTTTTGCATTCTAGCTTAAATTTCTTCTTGTAATAAGTTTAATACATTGTTAGTTAAATCATAAAAATATACCAGAGTAAAGTAATTTTATAGCTGTTTTTATATCTTCTTAAATTATAATTTTCAAGAATAACTTTTTTAAATTGTCAATTAGTAGCTCCTATTAAAGGAACCCAAGGCTAAGAAAAATAGATCATGTTTTAAATAACTTCCTATTTGTTTTAAAGCAACAGATGACATTTATGCCAGTTGGGGTGTGTTGTGTTGCTCCATGGTTCTTTATTTCACCATAGAAAATAATTTCAGAGTGAATCCAAGGTATAGTTTAAGAAAGAATTTATCAGAAAGAAAAAGGTCATGTTCAAAAAACGTGCCCTTAAGAAAAAGGGCATGTGCCTGCCATTGACAAGAAGTTTTATATACTTCTACAACAATGATTTAAACAAACCATGAGCTAAGAGTAGAGGGCTGCAAGTATCTGGTCATGAGTTTTGATTACCATGTCTCAAACTTTTGAGGTCACAAAGACTTTCTAAATAATGAAAGTTATTGTCAAAGTAGACTTGAGCTTTTCTTAGAACATCAGTTCTGTGTTTTTGGTAATTATTGTTCCAGTGATTTATTGCACTGGTAGTTCCACATTCCAATCCGCAAAGTGGTGAGGTCTAATATGACCGGTCATTCAGGTGAAGGTTGTATATGGATAAGAAAGATGTCTGAATGCATATTCCATTTTAATTTAAATCTGTCTAAGAAAGATGACTAACTACTTCTAGACTATATTAACTATGCCTGCCTCAACATTATTTCTGTTAGTTCAATCACATAGTCAGTTCTTTGTTCCTCCTGCTTCTAGTTCCAGCAGCATTAACTTTGTATCACATGCAAGCTAAGATGTTTTATAGTATAATTCCCAGCTGGACAGAGCATAGACACTGGAAATTTTTTCATCCTGGTTACCTTGTGATCAGAAACATAGCTAGGTCAGAGTAACAGTCTCTGAACCTCAAAATTCCATACTTAATTTCAAGTTAATTTCAAAGAGGTTTTTATTTTTTAAAAAAAGCTGACAATACTATTATGACATTAAAATATACCATAATTTTGCATTGCAGTTCTTAATGGGGGGGGGGGGAACTTCTGAATTGTCTCTGCTGTGAATTTCTTTTCTACATTCATTGTTTCCCCCCACTCCTTCTTGATGACTGAGTTCCTGAAGGATGCAGAAGGCAGACACATCTGGGCCTAAGAAAGTTGTACGCATGTATGGGCTATGTGTATTAAACTATTTACACTGGTGTGTGGGAGGAAGCGAGAGATTTTTTTGCCTGATAAAGAGCAGGGATATAACAGAGGAATGGGAATTGAGAATAATAAATGTTAAGAGCCTCAACAGTTGACATTTTAAATGTTTACAAACCACAAAATTTCCATCAACATAAGCAGTGTTATTATAAAGCAATAAGACACAACATAAAGAGACACACATACACAAACAATCTCTGTATATTTCCCGCATCAGAATGGATGGTACTAGGTGATCTCTAAGATTCCTATGGAATGATTTTCCCAAGTCTTGTTCATGTGCAGTATGGATACTGGTAGAACTCAGAAAATGCATAAAGTTTGAGTACATTTTTTTTTAATTGCAACTAATTTCTTCCACAGAATATTATGTTCTAGTGTTCTCTAATGGCATAGTCAACCCCTAAAAAGTATCTATTTATATTAAAATATTAAGCTCTAATAATGTGCTTAAATTTTTTTTTTTAGTTCTCATCAAAATACATTAGCTCAATGCAGACTCCTTGATTTTTCTAATCATGTTTGCTAATATGCAAAATTTAGTAATTTGCAATGGATCTCCCCATCATTAGTGTCAATTAGGGAGACTCTCCCTCACACCAGATGGTACTGAGAGAACAGAACAAGAGAGTGGGAATAAGAAACCCTCCTACACGTCACTTTAAACAAAAAGTATGTGATTTCTAAAGAAAAAATATAGTAAGAGTTGAGAAAATAACACCTTGAACTTATGGAACTTCTTAAACTCAGGGAATACACACATTTAAAAAAATGACTAATGACACCCTTTTGAGTTGGGTATCCAAAGTTCATATGGCAATAATTTCTGTTTGCATATGAAACAGGAATGGTATAGTCTATGCACACAAGGTCCTGTTTTAGCACTGCCTGGTGCTTCATTTTAAAATCTCCACCATTCACAAACAGAGAATTAATAAATCCTCCTTATTCTATCGTGTCATCTTATGATTTGCTTCCCAGGACAGCAAGGAAAAAAAAAGAGGGAATAATCTCAGCCTTTAAAAGTTCTGATATTTTGTTTAACTCTGAGCCCCCAACAAATAGAAGTCCATTCTTTTCATCAGTACAAGGTGTCTACCTTAGTTATGGGCACATTGCAGGCCTACAATAAATGATGAGTGAAAAAATGGATGAATGAGTACATAGCTGAATGAATGAATATGGTCTGTTCTCATCCATAAATGACTCTTTTGGATCATCCAAGCCATGGTGCTTCTGCATCATTTTATGACTCCTTATCTTAGGTTAAGTTCTCTCCAAGAGAAAAACTGAAGACAATGATTTCAGTGTAATTGTGTTGGGGGAAGTGATTCCAGGAAACAACAGTACTAAAGTGGAGAAGTGAGACAAGAAAGGAACTTTATACAACATATATCAGTGAGTAGATTGCAATGGAGGGGTGCACAGCTGGGACTCAGAACTGCTGGGACTTCTGGAAGTTTCTAGAAACTTCTGGGGACTTACTTCTCCATGAATATAGGATGCATAGTCATCTCACCCAAGGGACAAGAAAGCTGGATATTTACCTGTCAACTGCCTCCGTCATTGGTTGATGTCTACTCCTGGAATTGTTGACAACCAGGCATTTCCAGCTTGCTACACAAAAGGCTGAGAAAGAGTCACAGATGCTTACAGTTAGAAACCATTGGTGTGTATAGAATGGTAAGTGCTGAGGAGAAATGAGCAAGGCATCCATAATAACTGATACCTAATATTCTCTATGACAAAATGACATAGACCAAAATGGTGGCAGTCCAAAACAATTACAATTTTACTACCATTCTGAGACAAAGTACTTATTCAGATACAACTATGCATGCAGATAGATGCAGCATTCTTTATGCCTTAATAAGCAAAAGCTTAAATTCATAACTGCTTCATTTGTCTCCCATTAAAAACAACTGAATTGAGACCCATGTGTAAATACCAAACTATAAAAACAGGTTAGCTATTTAAAGAAGAAAGAACATTCACTTTTGCTACAGTCCTGTTAAAATCTATGGAGTCTTTATGGAAAAAATGAGCCATCTCATCACAACTCTTGCACTAAGATCATATTCACAAACTGGTCCGATACAGGCTCAACATTATTCTCCCCTGTTTTAATCCTGCCACTTCAGATACCTCCAGTCAATTTTTTGGACCCATCATCCCCAAAGGTGTCAACAGAATATATTTTGTTAGTATTTCAAAGTGAGAAATTAACTCCACCTTGGCAGATAACTGACTTTAGAACTCTCTGTCCTCATCGAAGTAGTTACTATAGTAGCATCTCTAATAACTTTATTTATTTCCCAGAATTATTCTACTTATCTTCATACTTCACCTTCCTGTTGAGAAAGTTTAGAGCTCTCAGTATGAGATGACTTTTTGCTATGGTTTGAAGAAGGAACATGCACCAAGTAGGAGTTTTTGGATGGAAGAAATAATCTGAGAAGGTTTCTTAGTATGCTGTTATACTTGAAGTCCATATGGCCTCAACAATCTGTGTCTCTGCCCACACAGGAACTCCTGATGTGCTTCTGAATGTAGTCAAATGTTCTCTGAAAAACATACATATTTAGGGCATTTGTTAAAGTCAAAATAGTAGGAAGAACCACAGGAGAGCTTATTAGAGTACTGATGGATATAACAGGTTTTCCAAGTTACAAAGGCTGTTGCTGAATCTTAAATCTGACCAAAATCCATGTCACTACTTTAAAACTAATTCCCTCTCCTAACTATCATCAAAGTTATTGCTATGAACACTCCTTTTTAAGAGTTTCCAGCCTTCCACTCACCAGTCAAGGTAAATTTTGTGACTCCCTTTTTCCTATTTTATTTTGCTTTATATACAGTTGAAAAATTCATTATATATATTAGGAAAAGTAAGGTTTAAAAAGGTTAATCAAGTTTTCCCAGGACACACAGTTAGTGGTAGAGCCAGGATGCCCATACACAAATGACTCAAGAGTTTCAGCCATTGTCTTCTGTGTCATGTTTGCGGTGTTGTCTTGGCAGTGCTCAACAGAGACAAAGGGAATGGACTGTGATGGAAATAATAAATTAAGGAAGTACTCCCAAACAACTGGGAACATATAAAAGGATTGCAGGAAAAAAATAATAGAGAAATAAGGTGAAAATCAATGAATTTTAGTAGTATTTTTTATGTATATGCTAATATCTTTTGCCACAATCCTACCAATACATTTTGTACATATAAATTGTCCAATTCTCATTCAACAATATTTGTCAGTGCCCACTATAATCCAGATACTATTCTAGGGATCACAGATATCAAAACAAAGCCCTGGGTACCATAGTTTTTTTCCATTGTAGTGGAGCAGAGAAATAATCTGCAAAGAAATAAATAGATAGCTAATGGAACATCAAGAAGTAAACGATGGATCATAGCCAGGGAAAAATGACATATTAAATCAATGCTTCCAGTACTTCCTCTGCTTGTAGTCCTAGGTTAAGCATCTAGTTCAAGCATCTAGTTTGAACATTTAGTTCATTGGTGTTATTTTAAATAGGCAGGCCTCATTGAAACAATAACAGTACATATCATATGGTTGTTACTGGTATTCCAAATACTGCTTCTGGGAGGCAGAAAGGAAAAAGGCCATTATTGTTTTCCTAAGAGGAATTAAAGTACCTGCTCAGTGATGCAACTTGCCCACGTGTGTCCTTGTAAAACTTTGAATAAAATAAAAAACTCCAGAGGCTCAATTCACTGTTAATAGTCATCGTGTTTGTTTGTTTTTTATATCTGTAACCTCATTTTCCCTTATTAGCTAGACAGGGCTTATACCATCCTCTGCCCATCTTTTTTTTAGCTGATAGAAAAAAATTATTAAGAAACTTAACCCGGCCAGGCTCGGTGGCTCAACCTGTAATCCCAGTGCTTTGGGAGGCTGAAGTGAGTGGATTGCCTGAGCCCGTGGGTTCGAGACCTGCCTTCACAACTTGGCGAGACCTCATCTCTACAATAAATCAAAACTAGCTGGGCGTGGTAGCGCACACCTGTAATTCCGGCTACTTGGAAGGCTGAGGTGGAAGGATCGCCGGAGCCCAGCAGGTCAAGGCTGCGGTGGCCGGGAGCAGCCACTGCACTCCAGTCTGGGTGACAGAGTGAGACTTCAACTGAAAAAAAAAAAAAGGAAACTTAATCCAAAGTCAGAGAAGAAAGGGTATGAGTCCCAAACAGAGTTCAGTCTCCAGACATCTCTTCCTGTGTTCTTACCACACACTATAGTACCTTCCAACAGATCAACAGGCTTCTAGTAAATACTGATTCCGTCTTCCTCCAGAAGTAATTTAAAGTAGTGGATATATTTCAACAAATGTTACTCACCGTCCACTCAGGCTTCTCAACAAGAGCAATGTTCTATTTCAAAGGAATATATGAAAACATTTCCTACTAGTTTGTCATGTTCATCATTCATGAATATTTGTAGATTTTTTTAGTCTTAGGTTTTTTGAAATCACAGAACCTTGTAAAAATTGAAGGCTATAAACAATCTTTCTAAATGAATGCTTAAAATATCATGACGTTCACAGGCACTTTGACGTATATTATCAAGCCCACCAGGGTCAATGGGCCTCCAAGTTAAGGATTTTTGATAAGGGCTAAGTGATTGTGGACCCACATGTCCCATAAAAGCAAACAAATTAGCCAGCTCTCCTTAGTTGCATCTTTTGGATTTTCAAGTGTTTACAATGCCCTTCATAAGATTAAGGGAAAGGGATCGGAGAACGTACACAATCAAGAGAGAAGCAGCCTAGGAGTCACACAAACTTGGCTTGTTTCCGTGAGATTTATATCCTTGGACATGATGCTTAATGTCTTTGAATTTAGTTTCCTTACCAATGAAATGTGGAAAAGGTCACCAATATTTTTAAATTAAATCATGTGTGCCAAGCATCAAGGACATTGTTGACAGCTCTGTAAATACTCCATCATTGATCATTATTTGGTTCATTGTTGTTGTTGCCATGGTGGTGTTATGACTATGAGTGGGTATCACATCAATAGATGACTGATGTGATAGAATTAACCAAAGCTCCTATTTGGGAGGAGAAGCTATTATTAAATAGAAAGCTGCAAGTTTGACCAGAAAGAAAAACAGGGAAATGATCAGAAAATAAACCTCTATACTTTGTACAAGAAGTTTTGTAAGATCAGACTATTATCTCACTGAAATAAGGTATAATTGAAATAAGGAATAATTAAGCACAAATATAGTAGCTGATGTTTCAGAATCTTTTTAAAAATATTTTAAAATTTTGTTTGTGAGCAAAACACATTTATATGCATAAGATTTTAATTTGACACATTTTTCCACTAGCAGGATTACGTCTCTACATTTTGAAACATTATACAATGATAAAAAGGATTAGCAGAAAGGAAAGAACACCCCCAAAATATTTTCCACTGCATCTGGGGATATACCAAACAACACTTGAACAAAGATAGCTGACTTTTCACTGCTCCCACCGATACTTCTGGATTTATTCACAAGAAAGATGAGACATTCAGTGTTTATATTCTTGGATATATTTGTTTTAAATATTTACACCATGCAAACTGCTTAAGCATTTTGAGGATGTTTTGTGAATTCCTCATAAAGTTTTCATTCAAATGAAATTTGCTGAAAATGCCAGCTTAACTGAAACTATTTGTTGACCAGAATAAAGCTTATGTTAGCAGGATGACGGGAAAGAAGGAAGTGTGGAGATAAAGATATTCATTCTAACTGACCTCCTTTTTCTCACCCATAAAATGAGATAAAGTTGAGTTCATCTAATCAGAACTGATTTCTAAGTGCTTCTAAAAAAATGACCCATATTTGTCTCAGTACCTCTATTTTCACCATAACCACCATGTCGCAGAGACTGCAGATTATTTAAACACATACTCAATTTCTTGTACTTTATTAATACCAGAACACCTATTGTAGCTAGGAAACAATACACCAGCCCCTCTGAAACTGACTATTTGACTGACAAGACATATGTGTTTTGCAGGACTTCTGGGAAGTCTCTTTAAATAGAGGGGGCCTGTCTTCGCCTCCCATTCCATTTCTCTCCTGCCTGGGATATGAACCTGTTGGGAGAATTTGCATGGTCATCCTGATTGGTTCAGATGGTGGTGTTCTGGAGAAAGCAGAGAAGTAAGATATGTGGAATCTGGGAATCTGATGAGCTTGTCACTACCTTATTTAGGACCACCTACCTTAGAGTATTAAAAAGACATTAAATTTCTATTTTTTACTTTTCTACAATTTATGATGGCAACAAATACCATCTTTTATTATATTTTATCAGCAATATTTTGAAGGATTTTCTTGCCTTGAGCTTGATACCTGGTTTTCACATCATTGACCACCATTCTTTTAGTCACTATTTAATAAATATTTCAGAAGAATCTACTGTGTGCCAGTTACTGGGCTAGTAGCTGGTGATTCATCAAGAAATAATAGTTACAATTGTGATGCTTATAGTCTAGCAGAAAAGCCAATGATTAAACACATAAATATATAATTGCAAACTGTAGTATAAAATGGAAAATAATGTAATGAAAGTTAAAATGAGGTCTTGATTTGGATTGAGGTTCCACATAGGACATTTTAGAAATGCTATTAATTAAGGATGCACAAAGTTACCAGGAAGAGATTTTAGGGAAGAGCATGTGAACATTACAATAGTCAGAGAAGAATTTAATGGATTTCAGGAACTGGAAGAAAGTCATAGGGCTACAGGCTAAAGGGTAAGGTAAGGAGAGGCAAGAGATTCCCCTAGAAAGAGACAGACGGCATATGGAATAGAGACTGCTGGTAATGTTGATTTGTGATCTTGTTCCGAGAACAGTAAGATGGGGCAAGTGAAGGAATTCAAGCAGAGTGTATAGTTACTTTTGTTTTAGAAATATTATTCTTGTTGTAATGGAAAAAAATGGACTGACGGTGGCAGGAGTGGAAGGTGAGAAGGGCATATTAGTCAATTGCAGGGATTCAGGTGGCAGGCTAAATGGACAGAAGTGTGCAAATTTAAAATCTATTTTCCTAATTAAGTTGGCAAAATAGGAAAATAGATTAAATGTAGAGGGGTAGGTGGACAAGGGCATGAGGGCACAAGCACCTGAAGAAAGGAGATACTATTTTCTGGAATACAAAAGCCTGGAAAAGAAGATTTGAAAGGAAATTAGGAGATAGACATGGTGGTTCACACTTGTAATCCCAACAGTTTGGGAAGCCAAGGCAGGAAGATTGCTTGAGCTCAGGAGCTCGAGACCAGCTTTGGCAATGTAGCAAGACCCTGACTCTACAAAAAGTTTAAAAATTATCCAGGCATGGTGGTGCACACCTGCAATCCCTGCTACTCAGGAGGCTGGAGAGGGAAGATCACATGAACCCAGGTGTTTGAGGCCAGGCATGGTGGCATATGCCAGTGGTCTCAGCTACTCCAGAGGCTGAGGTGGAAGGTCACTTGAGCCAGGCATTTGAGGTTGCAGTGAGCTATGATTACGCCACTGCACACTAGTCTGGGGGGACAGTGAGACCCTGTCTCAAAATAAGAAGAAAGGAAATCAAGAATTTACTCTTAAACTGGTTTAGTTTGACCTGTGTATGAGACATCCAAGTAGGAATGTCAAGTTGAATGTTAGATAAACAGGCATGGGACTTAAAAAGTGACTTACAAAAAATTCAAGGGATTTGTATCTCTTCCCTACTCAAAATTCTTCAACATCTCTCATTGTCTACAGATATGAAAACATCCAAGCTCCTAAGCAAGGTGTTCCACTCCATTTATGATTAAGCATTAATCCACTCTTCCAGTTATATATCCTACTATGCCCTCCAAATGCTCTAAGCCTTAGTCATGCTGGTCCCTGGATACACCAGTAATTTTCACAACTGTGTGCCTTCTTTGTTCATATTGTCTGCAGTTTATAGCATAAATTCTACTCCTGCCTCTCTACTATATTTTTAGCCTAAAAATGCTACTCACATTTTAAGGCTCAACTCTGATCCCAAATTCTCTGAGTTTTCCCTGACTCCTCAATATATATATTTTTTCTTAGTATGATATTGTTAGTCTGCTTGCCTAGGTATGCAGGAAATAATTAACTGTCTTATGCTCTCCAAACTGAACTTGGTTTCTATTCCAAACCCCTATTCTATCTAATTTTTAAAAAGAAAAAAGAAAATGTTATTTAGTCAACTACAATTTTCCTAGTCAGTCAGTTTCTCAAATATAATAAGTTTAACTCCATCACCAAAATGTTTTCTGTCAGTTTAAGATTGTTTTAGTCACTTCAAAATCTCATACTACTTCCTTTTCTCTAAAGGGATGCATTTAATTTCCTAGGGTACTTACATGGTAAGAAGGCACTGGGGAGTGAGTTATTGTTATTTTATAACATCTTCCACATTGTTCTATGCTTCTTTATTTCTTCTAACATCTGGTTGTCACACTCATCTTTTCTGGTCCCTCTGGTTGATGTGTACTTTCACTCTACTTCCTCTTTATCCCTAACTCAGGTCTACTCCAGGATTAAAGTCCCTTTACCTAACTTACACACACACTATGACAGCACAAGAAAAATGTGATGTTCTCCTATGTTAACACAGGCTCAGAAAATTTCTTGGGATTCCCTCAGGCCTTCCGATTCTTCCCTGAAGGCACATACACCCTACATCATATCTTTTATATATATTTTTTATGGGCGTCTTCTGAGATGTTGCCAACTCCCAGAGTTCCAGTCAAAGAAATCTGCCCATATCTGCATCAATCTCCAATTCTCTAAAAAGGCTATATGGAGCTTCTACCACTTGCCCCCTTCCCCAAGGTCTTCAGGAGAACAGGTCATAGACCCCCTTCTTTGAGTCTCTAGCTCACTTGCTTCCTCTTTGACTCATCTTCCCAGCCCAGGTTACTCTAACCAATTTCTGAGTGAAGGGTAGATCTGTTCTTCATGTCTACCACTTTAAATAGGTTGTTAAGAACATGAACTTCAGCGGGGCTCGGTGGCTCAGTCTGTAATCCCGTGCTTTGGGAGGCTGAGGTGAGAAGATTGCCTGAGCCCGCAGGTTCGAGACCTGCCTGGGCAACTTGGCAAGACCTCATCTCTACAATAAATAATAATAAAAAAATT
>NW_007232984.1:0-12549 GCF_000164805.1 Carlito syrichta | reverse complement strand
GCCTGTAGTTCCAGCTACTTGGAAGGCTGAGGCAGAAGGATTGCCGGAGCCCGGCAGGTCAAGGCCGTGGTGGCCGGGAGCGGCCACTGCACCCCAATCTGGGTGACAGAGTGAGACTTCAACTCAAAAAAAACAAAAAACAAACAAAACATGAACTTCATTTCAATACTCCTTTAAGCCTAACCATTTGAAATTCAAAAATCCTGGCTCAAACACATCACAAATCTTGGCTCAAAAGACAAATTACCTCCCTCATGAGTTTAAACAGTCAATTTTGATATTCAAAAGCCAAAACGTGGTTCACTGCTTCCTGAATTCTATGTACTCATTCTCCTGAGCAATGATGGTTTGGCTCCTAGGGAACAGAGGTGTCTCCTGGGAGAAGGGACTAGAAAGTGAGGAAATGACCAGGTTTATAAAAACTCAAAATTTAATTCCACCACAGGTCTTCTAAAGAAAATTCATTCTACCTATATTACAGCTCACTCCTTTCAAATCTATTCATGCTTTGAGAGAGGAAATCTTTGGTGTGGTTAACAGGTCCATAACCTTTGTGTTGGATAGGCTCAATTTCAATCTTAGCTCCGCCACTTACCAGCTGAGAGATTTGGGGCATTTTAATTAGCCTTCCTAGGCTTCAGTGTCTTTATTTATGATATTAATTGTACCAAAATTCCAATGATTCTTATGAGGATTAAGTTAGATAATCCATACTAAGCATTTCTGACAGTGCCTTGAAATGTAACCAAGAAGAGCTCGGAAAAGATTAGTTTTAATTATTATCAGTCAAAAATACATGCCTTGCATTTCAGAATGTATGAGACCATGTCAATTATCTAATTCAACCTGTCAATCTGTAGAAAAGGAAAACAATTTTCCAAAAGGCATAAGGCCTGGACTCAGTCTCATGATTTTGTTTTCTTGCTTTATCTGTTATACCATACTAATCACTTCATTTAATTGAGTGATCATAAAGTCTGATTCTAGTTGAGTAATTGCATTATATTTATTATCAATAATCATCACCAAAAGAAGTACAAAAGGACAATTTTTAATACCAAATTCTGATATGAAAATATGCAAGTACCTTTGGCAAGATCAGAATACTCAAATCCAGGAACAGTTCTCTTTCTGTATATCCATGAAGAAAATGCCCTCAAAAGACATCAAGGGCCAATCAATGCAGTTTTATTGCTGACCTGAGATTAGAAGTTAATTCTTTACCCTTTTATAAAACTAAAAATCCTTCACAAACTCTAATTTTTATCTTTAGGAATCTAAGAAATCTCTAAATTAAAAAAACTATTTTCCTTTTGATGGTAATCTAAGAATTAATAAATGCATGATCTGGATCAATCTTATATTCACTTAGAATAGAGGCTGCATTAAGAATTTGTATATATAGAATATAGGAAAAAGTTGAGGCCAAGAGATCACATTAAATGACATTATTAATATATGTTGGTTTTTCATCTAATTTTAAGATATCCAACTGAAGTAAAATCTGAATGATTGTAAAAGTACTTCCTCATTTATCGTGTGTTTGTTATTTGCTTTAGATGAAAAAAGCTGTAATTATGCTTGCATACTAATGGGAATAATTTCTTTCTTTCTTTCTTTTTTTTTTTTTTTTTTGAGTTGGAGTCTCACTCTGTCGCCCAGACTGGAGTGCAGTGGCCGCTCCCAGCCACCGCAGCCTCAACCTGCTGGGCTCTGGTGATCCTTCCACCTCAGCCTTCCAAGTAGCTGGAACTACAGGCATGCACTACCACACCCGGCTAATTTTTTGATTTGTTGTAGAGATGAGGTCTCGCCAAGTTGCCCAGGCAGGTTTCAAACCCGCGGGCTCAGGCAATCCACTCACCTCAGCCTCCCAAAGCATGGGATTACAGGCTGAGCCACCGAGCACAGCTGAGAATAATTTTTTAATAGGCAAAGCTCAATGGTGCAGAAAAGAGGTGATATATTTGCAGGAGCAAATTCCTTGAATAGGAAAAGATGAGTGGGATAAGGCATGTAAGTATAGTGTCTTCAATAAGAGCAGGAGTATTGGATACATGTAACAGGAGGGAAGACAGTGATATAGATACATATGGGTGCATTTGGTAAATTTGGTGGCAAAAAAAGACAAATAAGTTTTGTTTTCACTGCTTGAATATTTTCAGTGAAATAAAAGCAAAGCCATCAGATGAGTCCATTTTGAGATTGTGAGAGAAAATGAACTGGGAAAGACATTAAGAATTGCCTGGAAGTGCTGAGAACACAAAGTTTGGCCTAACCCGCAAAAATGTTTCTGGGTTCGAGATAAACCTGGGCCACTTGGCCTCATCTCTATAATAAATCAAAAAGTTAGCCGGGCATGGTGGTGTGCACCTGTAGCTCCAGCTACTTGGAAGGCTGAAGTAGAAGGATCACCTTCCACCTCAAGTCGAGGCTGTGGTGGCCATGAGCGTGCCACTACACTCCAGCCTGGGCAACAGAGTGAGAAGCCAACTAAAAAAAAAGTGTCGCCGGGCTCGGTGGCTCAGCCTATAATCCCATGCCTTTGGGAGGCTGAGGTGAGTGGATTGCCTGAGCCCGCGGGTTCGAGACCCGCCTGGGCAGCGAGACCTCATCCCTACAATAAATCAAAAAATCAGCCGGGCGTGGTAGCACATGCCTGTAGTTCCGGCTACTTGGAAGGCTGAGGCGGAAGGATCGCCGGAGCCCAGCAGGTCGAGGCTGCGATGGCCAGGAGCAGCCACTGCACTCCAGTCTGGGGACAGAGTGAGACTCCAACTCCAAAAAAAAAAAAAAAAAAGTTTCTATAGTAAATAGAAGGAATTGTGGACAGAAAAGAGAGAGTACGAATATAAATGCAAGCAGGCTGTGTGTGGCACAAACAATATAAAATGTAGGCAAAAGTGATTTTTACATTTTTTATATAAGAGATAAAGGATTGATGCAAAACAGCAAAAACACTCAGAATGATACTAGCCTTACAAAGGTTCTCTGTTGCATGTTGATGATGGTTTGAGAAAACTGAAAACAGAAAAGTAATCCACAAAATGGCTCAGACAAATGATGGCTATAGAAAGTGGCAGAAAAGCCAAGCCAGGAAATATAGACAAATGCTTCAGGACACATACTACAGCCATAAAGACAAAAATCAATGTTTAAAATGGTTGGGCAGTAAGTGACAATCTTGATGTGATTGATATTCATGAGATGTTTACTCAATTTCAAAACAGAGAATACAAAAAGACTAAGACTCTGTTAGAGGAAAAATGAAAAGAGTGCCTCAGATCATCTAAAGAAATTTTTTAAGCAATAAACTGTAGCAAGTTTAGAGTGAACATTTAGACACAGGTAGAAATTACTTAGCATGTGGATATAGTTTGTGTAAAAGGCTTCTTTATGTAAATTTAAAGCTTGAATCACTGGGGCCATTTTATCTTTATGGTATCAAATCATGGTCAAGAATCACAAGGACATAGCAAAGATTCTGCAAACTTTGTTTTGGTGTTTATGGACAAGATTTTATGAAGAACATGTATTCCATTTCAAATAAGCTTAGCAGACAAGACAAAAAAGAGAATAGAATTGCTGATTGCTTTACATTAGGTGGTGAACTAGATATAAATAAAACACACACAAAAAATTGAATCTCCAGTCAAAATTTTGAGAAGACTGTAAGTATAAATCCAATTAATCATGATTAATGTACATGCCTGGATACTACAAATAGTAACTCTCAGAAAACCAGAGACTTGCCAAGATATGTCCCATCTCTCAGAAAGTTCCCAGTAAAAGCAACAGAGCACATGCAATTAAATTAGACTGACTTCCATGGCAGGGAAGTTATAGTCATAATGTTATTTTCAGAAATACAATCTATTGAGATCAAGGCAACATTAGTTCTCACTAATCTACTAGAGTTCTTTGAGAAGGACAAATAAATGGTTGGACAAGGAAGAACTGGTATATAATTGTTTTTGACAGGAGAAATTTTCATGTTATTAAGCCTCTATAATAGAATCAACTTTTGTTGGCAAGGCAAGAAATGAAGTGATTTAACAACAACAAAAAAAAACTTTGTAATATAGCCAGTTGAACCCAGACTTCTAATTCACCTCCCCTTCAACCCATTCCAGATCACAAAGGAAATTACCAATACAATATGAAAATAAATATCTACATATGAAAACTTCAGTAGGTATTATTTACATTTTAAAAATTAATGAAAAATGACTACTATATATAATGCAGTTGGATCCAAAAGATGCCTTGTGACTCCTTTGCTTGAAATGCAAGGAAGAAAGTATAGGAGGTTTTGATGCCCCTAACTTGAAAAGAAGAGTGCCAGAGTTGAGAGAATGCTGCAGTACAAATTTGCTACACTCCTCTTGGTTCATTCACTCACACCTGAAATCTCACAACAGTTATGCTGCACAGACAAGTTCTACACAGGCTCACTGAGTGGAAAGACAGCAGGATTTCTATCTGACGTCAAAACATAAAAGGTAAGGCAATATCAGTAAGGAGGTTGAATATCATCATACCATACATTTACAAAAAATTAAATTAAATTAAAAATGTTAAAGGCCAGATAGAGAAAAGAGTACAGACACTTGATCTTTCAGGGGAAAAAGTGCACTAGGCATGAAGTCTCCTGCAATAACATACTTATTCAGTATTCTCTTCTTGCTATACTCTGGCTCCAGGATTTCTGAATTAGTAATTATGCTAACATCAGCGACCCTTCAGACAAAGAAAAAACTATTTTTTTAAACTTTAATAAGCAAACATATTTTGAGGAAACCAAGATGGGAGGATGACTTGAGGTCAGGAATTCCAAATCAACCTGCAAAACTCATCACTATTAAGAAAAAATTGTTTTTAATTAGCCAGTTGTGATGGCACATACCTGTAACCCAGCTATTTAAGAGGCTGAGGTGGGAAAATCATTTGAACCAAGGAAGTAGGCTGAAGTGAACCAAGATTGAGTCACTGCACCCAACCTGGGTGACCCTGTCTCTAAAATTAAATAAACAAACAAACATACCAAACCACACACACAAAGTAGAAACTGTGTAGATTACTATCTGTTCCCCATATTCAAGACAGAACATGGAAGGAGAAGTAGGTTTGGAAGCAACATTGATGGAATTAATTTTGAATAAGTTGAGTAGCAAGTGCCTGTGACACACTGGGAGGAAATGCTTACTTGGTACATATGGCGGGCTGCCTCTTAGATGGTCCCCAGTGTTCGACATCCTGATATTTATGTTTTTGTGTAACCTCATCTTAAGGAAGACTGACCAAATGACTCACTTACTAATGAGTAGAATACGGCAAGAATGATGGGTTCACACTTCCAAAATTAGATTATGATAAGACTGTGCCTTCCTTCTTGCTTGCCCTTCTTGCACTTTCTCACTCCTAGGGAAGCCAGCTGCTTTATTGTAAGTTGCCCAATAGAGAGGCCTGTAGGGCAAGATACTAAGAGAGGCCTTGGCCCAACTGCTGGCAAAGAGCTCAATCCTACCAATAATCATAAGTGTGCTCTTAGAAGCAAATCCTCTTCCGGTTGAGCCTTGAAATAGACCACAAGAATACACCTGAATTACAACCTTGTGGGGGACTCTGAACCAGAAGACCCAGCTAAGCTGGGTCCTGATTCCTGGCCTACACAAATTATTATGAGATAATAACTATTTGTTGTCTTAAGCCATTATATTCTAGGGTAATTTACACAGCAAGAGATAACTAATACACTGTAGTAATTTGATATAGCCATTTGGAGCTCAGGATAGAGCCTGATATGGAGTTTTACTTGGAATTTGAGAGAGTTGAAATTGTGATTAAGAATGAGATAACTCAAGAAAAAATAAAGAGTGTGACGAAGATTGTTGAGAGAAGTGTCCATGTTAAGCATGTTGACATACCTGCTCACAGCCTCAAAAAAAAGAATCTTTGTCTATCTGTAGGATCGTTTTTGTTTTTAAATCCACTCACTCAATATATGAATGCAAAGTGAAAAATAAACCATGTTAATTTCACATAATTAGTGATTCTTTTTGTTTGAGACTATACTTTTTTATATGTGCGCAATGAGCACAAATATCACTCAGGCAGTTTCTTCTCAGGACCATCTATAAAATGGAAAATTGCTAACTTATTGGGATATTTTTATTCTAGGTCAGAACATTCATGAAAAAATGCCTTTGAGTTATTTTTAACTGAGGCTGCTTTCTGAGAGAAGGCAAAATGTTAGCAATAGCCAGTTTAGCAGAATTTTTCTTTGTTTTATTTTTTATTTTTGGATCGTGCATTATGCTGCTGGGGTAAAACAATAAAGAATAATTGGAGAAATAAATTACTGCTAAAATTAGATTGTGTAATTTTTTTCCCTAAATGATGGTAGAAACAGTGAGCCTCATACTATGATGAGATTTTAATCATCGACATTTCCAAGACAGTATCAGCAATCCATGTTTCTGCTTATATGCTACCATACCTGTTGACATTTAAATTTCAAAAGTACTGTAGAAACCATCTTTATGTGAAAGATAAAAACTATTTATATAATTCATTTACATTGTTATGCCAACAAAACTGATTATATTGCAACGATAATTTGAGAAAAATCTGAGGCCATGCTCAGTGTCAAAATGTTTATTGCAAAACTTAAATTTCCTGGACTTTTCTTTCCAGATTATGAAACAGACTGCTATAATATAAAAATTGAGAAATTATTGAGATTACAAAAGGCAGCTAAATTTAACAGTCATAAATTGCAGGCAATAAGTTTTAAAAAAGCAATCCCATATAGTCAAAAATAGGGTGTAATATTCTTTTGACTAAAACAGAGGTATAGAGTGCATGCTACCATTTTACAAAACCTGGAGCTTATTAAGTCTAACCCAATGTAAAGCTTAGCTGTTATGAGCCCTTCTTTTGTCTCTGATTTGAGGGATGTTTTTGAGAAACCAGGAAGTAAAGATGAGACACAATGCACAAAAGGATACTCAGACACAAATAATCCCAGAAGAAATATCCTATAATATCCACAGATAATAACTATTGGAACTTACTTCACTGCCTCATCCATGTCATCATTGGTTTGCCAATTTCATCAGCTGGCCTCTTCAGGGCAACCTCCCACCAGTCTTCATTCTGCTCAGTGTTCTAGGAAGCTTGGCATTCATGGACTGCATAAAACAGACTCCTTTGTCTTGTGTTTTGGCTCCTGTCTGGGTTTGGCCAATGCAGACATTGGCAAGAGACTGGAGTGATAGAACAGATAAAAGTCTACGTATCTAGTAGTCCTCTAGCTATTTTTCTATGGGACCACAGGTTGGCAGTGGCTGGTTTTCTCTACCAAAAACATCTTTCCTAGAGCTTCAACTTTCTTTGGCTGCCACTCCCTCTGCTTACTCCACTTCCCCTTTTCAATGTAGGATGTTAATGCCACCCAGCCATAATTTTTATAAGTAGTTCCTTTATTAATTCCTCTTAATCATTTCATTTGAGTGTATCATCTGTTTCCTAGATGAAGAAAAACACACACACACACACACACACACATTTGCTATATACTGTAAACATTTATATAAAATCACCGAAAGAGCCAATGGCCTTTTACCTAAAAGAATATAAATGTTCTGTACATATAAACATACATACACACACGGACAAGGAAAAATAAACAGATCATTTTTTCTCATGTGTATTCTCTATTGCTCTTCAAGAAATAAAAAGTTAAGAAGGAGAAAATGTCTTCTTGCTCAGTAAACCCCACCTTTCCTTCTAGATCTTTATTGCCAATTTCCAACCCATCTAAAGGCAGGATGGGCTGAAATAGCACTCCCTCCCACCTAAGAATAATGTACTCTAGAATAGTAACATCCCAGCCTTATCTTCCAGTTGATATGTAATCCACTTTTAAAATGCTTACATCTGCAACTGGATACATTCATTCTTCACAATTTACCAATATATACAGACGTTGTTTCCCAGGAGTACCTGTTTGATTTCTGCCCACTGCCTAATGTTTCAGTTAGTCATATAAATAGAATAAAAGGAAGCAAAGTACAAAACCATCTTCTTCCCTCTTATTCTAATGTCCCATTGTTTCTCCTCTAAGCCAATATATAAATGAGCCAGAGCCTTCTGTTGTTTCATCAAATAATATCTTCACTCTTTCCAGCAGCCCCTAAAAGTTCTGTGCATTTCTCAACGTAGAATTTGAAACTTGGTCTTTTCTTCAGGAAAAGCTTCTTTTCTTATTCCCTAGTTGGCATTTCGAAAACACAAGCTATGCTATGAATGGCAATGTAAAAGCACTTTACCACAAAATGTAAAATGCCAAAGTGATATTTACAGAATTGTAAATACCTTCTTCATTGAACTTAGAACTGTCATATGTAAGGGCAAGAAGTCACTCCTTAGTAGTGCTGAGGAAAGTTAGAAGAAAGTCAAATAAGTAAATTTTCAATCACAGTTCACCCTTAGCACTGCAAAAGTCTCTGTTGTGAAAAATAAAATAAGAAACAAGTGGGTCATGACAAGACCTAAAGAATTATTCAACACATGACAATTTACCAGAATTCTGTCAAAGTACAATTCCAAACATGAACGGTTATTAGACTTGTCTAGACCTCCTTATCTGTTGAATGAAAATAATGCTATTACCTACAACTCTTAAGAAGATATCATGCCTTCTCCATAGACATCCTCATTAAATGATAATTCTCTTCTCAATGACAATTTAGTAAAGAAAATATGACATGTCCACACAAAACAAATTATGTGAATAATATGACATACTGAAAAAGAAGTATAAATGCATATTAGAGGGTAGTAATCATGTCAAATATTAAATTTCGGTGGTGCCATGTAATGGAAAGGAGAACAGTATTAGAAAATTATGGGGCACATTTTAATGAGGACAAAATCTGTTTAAGAAATAGAAATAATAGTTTGCCAGCAGAGTAAGCTAATTTTCAAAGAGCTAGTAAGAGATAGTCTGGAAATGTGAGTTTGTACCATGTTATATGACCTTGGCAGTTTGGAAGAGCCATCTAAAAATATTGATCTAACATCATTAAGTAATAGGATGCCCTAGTTTTATTGGTTGTTTTTTGTGTGTTTTATTTGTATCCAAGTGACTAGGGATGGGCTTTTTTTAAAAAAAGTTTATCTGGGGGTTGTATATAGGTTGAATTAGAAGAAGAACAGCTATTGAAGGGAAGATTAGTTGGGAACAGCTGAGGACAGCCCAGATGATGATGGTATGAGCCAGAGTGGACGTAAAAGACCTAGAAAGTGGTGGAGGATGGGGAGAGCCAGATTATGGTGGGTAGAAGGGAGGGCTCACAACTGGCTAAATGCTAATCTTTAAAAGAACAACTAAAAGACATTTCTTATATATCAACTTCAAGTAACAGGGAGAATAGCATATCCTATCCAGAAGAAGGAGCAGTTTTGTGAGGAAAAATGATGAATTTAGGTTCTCACATAGTGAGTTTTAAGTGTGAAGACACCAAGGTGGTCAGATTCAATAGCTGCATGAAAAAAAGAATTTGAAACACATGAGGATCCTCGGGGCCACAAATATAAACTTAAGAAACAGTAAATATGAATGCTAAAGATAAAGATGTAGATGAGCTCAAAAGATAAGGAGAAAGAACACCAAGGGCATGGATTTTAGGAAATGTCTATATGGAGAAGATAGAGGAAAAGCTATTCAAAGAGGCATAATTAAAGAGTTCACCAGAGTAGGAGGAAATCCGGGTATTATAGAGTAAAAGAGTATTGCATAGCATTTAAGAAATTAGACAGACTAGTATTCTAGTGCTGGCTCTACTTGCTCATCTGAATAATGAGGATAATAATGATACATACCTCATTAATTTGTGTAAGATTGAATCCAATAACAAAAGATAAACATTTAATAGTATGTTTAGTACAGAGTTACTCTTCAATAAATTTTAGAAATCAAGTAATTTCAAAGTGAAACTTTTTACCAAAAAAAATTAGAATGTGAAACTGATAAGGTGTCCTTATTGTCCCCATTTTATAAATTTAAAAAAGACACCAGGAAGTTAAATACCTTAACTTAAGAGATGGTTAAATAGCCTTAAGAGATGGTTCCAGTGGCAACCCCCTTGGGTCCCCTCCCTCTGTGGGAGCTTTTTTGTCCTCTGAATAACCCTTGCTTTAAAAAGGGAGAGAGACAAAGAAAGAGAGAGAGGGAGAGAGAGATGGTTCCAGGCTGTGTGACTCTAGAATGCCTTTTAACCTGATAATAATTGGTCTTTAGTAAAGTAATTTGGACTCAGATTCCTTGGAAAAGTACTTGCTTGCAGTTAAGGCCTACTCAAGAGTTGGCATTCCTATTTGCTTTCTGAAATTTTTGTTTTATTACACAAACTTGATTTTGCTCAGGAATCTGAAAACAGTCGCTTAAAATAATTTTGATTATCAATATAAATGTAGATATTATTAATTAATTAATTATTACTAATGCATACTTGGCTGCTAGTACCCAAACATTTTGCCTCTAAAATTTTGCCTAGGCAGCTTAAATTTGTTTCATTATAGTGTTTCAGGATTTACAAGAAAAGTACTAGAAATTGTGTTGCTTTCAGTTTGTGAAATATTTGTATTCAGGTCATCCATTTCTGAAATTAATTTGGAAAGTGAATCAACTAAACTAATACAATTAGTTAGCTGGGCGTGGTAGTGTGCGCCTGTACACTCTCCCTACGTTAGACACATGCTCTTCTGAGATATAAAAATATTTTCAACAAAAACAAGTGCATTAACCACCCAAAACTATAAACCCTTTTTATTATGTTAACTATTAACTCCTTAAGCCAACATGGAGCAGGACAGAAAAATGAATATAAACATATGTAAATTCACAGATCATATGTATACACTTAAAAGTTGATTCAATTCCTACTTTTAAACTATTAAAGAATACATTATTAAAATTCTGATAGTTGCCATCCAATACACTTTTTACAGGAGACACACCTAAATCATAAATTAAGGTATAAAAAAGATGTATCAACAAACACTAGTCAGAAAAAAAGTTGAGACAGCTCCACTAATATCAAATTCAGAAATTGTGAAAGCCAAAAAAGTCAAGACATATTGATCACTATATGAAAATAAACATGTCAAATTACCAAAAACCTAGCCATTCTAAATGTGTATGTCCTGAATAACATAGCTTCAAAATGGAAACCCAATCATTATAGATGAAAATTTTTAATACATCTCTCCCGGTGGCTGATAGAGTAAACAGACAACAACAACAACAAAAGTAAATTAAAGTTACTTGCATCAAGATGGATGAATTTCAGAAGCAAAATGCTGAGTAACAAGCAAGTCACACAGAATATAAATTAGTGATTATGTAGGGTTGAAAGTTATGAGGAAGAATGGGGAGTGACTGCTAATGAACACAACATTTCCTCTGGGGACAATCAAAATATTCTAAAATTAGATTGTGTTGACAGTTGCACAATCTGTGAGTATACTAAAAAAAGTTGAATTGAAAACTGTAAATTGGTGAATTTTTTTGGTATGCGAATAATATCTCAATAAAGCAGTTTTTGTGGGTTTTTTTGAGTTGGAGTCTCACTCCATCGCCCAGACTGGAGTGCAGTGGCACGATCCTGGCCAACGCAGCCTCGACCTGCTGGGCTCCAGTGATCCTTCCGCCTCAGCCTTCCAAGTAGCTGCTGCACGACCAAGCCCAGCTAATTTTTGATTTATTGTAGAGATGAAGTCCCGCCAAGTTGCCCAGGCGGGCTCAGACAATTTACTTACCTCGGCCTCCCAAAGCTCTGGAATTACAGGCTGAGCCACTGAGCCCGGCCAGGCAGATTTTTTAAATGTCACAGAAAAATATCCAGAGCATGATATTATTTCTATATATTTTTAAAAGTATATTGTTCATGGCATACACATATGCACAAGATAATGATAAGTTCAAAGTCAAAATGGTCCTGTCTCATTCCCGGCTGCAAGCTGACAGAGTGTACTGGAAATGGGGCGCGCAAGGAACTACACAGGGATGCTGTATTTTTCTCATTGGGTGCCTCCATAATTTTATAGTTACTTTAAATGTTTACATATTACATTATGCTTTCCCATTTGTATACACTATTTCATAATTTCAAAATACTGATAACATAACTGGTTTCAATTCTATCATTTGTCTACTCAACATAAGTCTAAACATTGTAGAGATTGCTACTTTTCTCTTTTTTTATTTCATCGATATTTTTTAATTTGATATTGTGGGGTACAGTTAAGGGTTAGGTATACAAATATGCTTCATTCAGGCCCCCTTGTTGATAACTGGTGTTTCCCCGTCTCTAGACAGATGTTTACTACCATTAATCCCATCCCCCCCCCCATAGTTTCCAAACACTGTCAGTCATTTTCTTATACTAGTGCATTGGATTATCAAGGTCCACTATATGAGTGAGAATATGTGGTACTCAGATCTTTGTTTCTGTGAGAGGTCACTTGGTATTATAGACTCTA
>NW_007232983.1:11521-12639 GCF_000164805.1 Carlito syrichta | reverse complement strand
ACTCACTTCATGGTCCCTTGAGGTCACTCTTGCCTCTGAGTGCTAGACCCCTTTCCAATCTGTGAAAGGTGAATAATAAACCTTACTTCTTTTTACTTTTTTACTAGTAGCTTTGCAACCTTGCATTATTCCCATGGTGAAAAGATCAACTATGGCCCAACTAGCCTCAGCTGACTCTTTCATCTTGTTGACAAGCATGAGTAAATTCCCCCACAACTCTTTTCTCACTCTCTTACCTTCAAACTTGTGTCTAGCTGTGGACTGTGTTGGAACTTGGTGACAACTGAGAGCTCTGGTCAGGGCAGCTCCCCAGTATGTCTGAAAGCCCCATGAAAATTCAGCAGATCTGTGGGACCTGTTAGGGTGAAATACTAAGTTATACTCTCTACATTTTCCCCTGTCGCCAAGCTCTCCTAAGTCTCTCCATGCACTAGACTAGATCCCGGTGGGCAACTGACTGTCTTTTTTCCAGCGTGACTCCCTGGAAAGACAAGAAGGCCCCTAAAAGAAGGTCCTGGACTACCAGCACTCTACCTGGTGAGAGTAGAAGAACTCGACACTTGTCTTTCACTCACTAACCTCTGTTCTTTTTCTCCTTGAAAGACAAACTACATCAAGTGAAGCACCACATCGCCTCAACCTTTCTCTGTACAAAGTACCATCTTTGGTGAGTTTCATTGATTATCTGGTCAGTGGGAGGGAGGTCCAGGAAGACTTTCTAAGAGGTCACTCTTTCTTTCTTTTTTCCTTGGGAAACATTGGGTTTTGGGACCCTCTGTGGCAAGCTGGAACAGCACTAGCCCAGGTGGCTACAATGCTGTCTCTGGTGGGTAGAGTAGACAGAGGATGCTCTCTTTCTCATTCATTGTCACATCAACACAGACTGGTTCTTCTGACCCCGTGCTCAGGATGTTGTCTGGGGGTAAGGGTGGTTTCTGATTCCACCCTATGGAGGGAATACGCATGGATGGCTTCTGATCACACATTATGCAGGACATAGGTGTGGATGTTTGCTGATTCCGCCCTGTTCAGGGCATAGGCATGGATCATTGCTGATACCACCCTATGCAGAGCATAGGTGTTGATGGTTGCTAATTCCACCCTGTGCAGGGCATAGG
>NW_007232983.1:4589-10590 GCF_000164805.1 Carlito syrichta | reverse complement strand
TACGGTGACCGGGAGCGGCCACTGCACTCCAGTCTGGGTGACAGAGTGAGACTCCAACTCAAAAAAAAACAAAACAATGTCTACTTCAATGATTGTTGTGAAAGTAACTGTTCCCGGTCCTAAATTTAAAATTGCAAACACACCAATGGCAAATCCATGTATGCGGTAACCAAAAAAGTTCTATAAAAACAACTTGAAACTGAGGCTCAGTGCTCAGTTTTGGGGAAGCTACTACACCTGAGACTTCTGAAATAAACACCTTTGATTCTCCTCACTGTATCCGGTGCCTAGACTGAGTGCTTTCATTCCTGCTCCCAGTGAGTTGCTGCAATTGCTGTAACACTCCCACAGTGCTTCTTTGATTACTTTACTTCCTTCCTGCTTTCCCTCTAACAACTCAGATGCTGATTAAGCTGGTTTTACTTATTCTGTCCCTTTTAAGCTGCTTTTGCTACTTCACCCTTTGTTAGTTTCCCTTCCTGCTCTTAGTTCTTTTCCTTACCATCCTCCACCTTACCTGTAGAGGAGGAGCCTGTGTCTACAGCCATGATACCAAACTCTGGCCTCCAATCTGTCTTCTCTTCTATGCCCCTGCTTGATAACACCTGGTGGTAGACCTACTAAATGCAACAAGTCAAATGACATGTGCTGCCTCCTCTCCCCAATCCTTTCTCTGGCAGGTGTACATAAGAAGAACATTCAGGTTTCCACATGGCCAACGGGTGACTGGGACAAAAAATTTAAAGCTCACGCTTTTTTATTTTTCTATGATAAATCTATCTCAAATTAAATCGAAACTGGGACAACCAATCCTTTTCCTGGACAAAATGTAAAGGGATCATGCGTTAATTTTTCCTGATAACTAACTAAAAAAAAGTCTATTCTCATTTTAATCTGCTTTCTCAACAAAACTTGCTGGTGCTGTACTAAAATCTTACTTCCAACTTTACCATATGTTAAAACATTAATGCCAGAAAACACCAGCATTTGTTATATCAGCCTCACTAAAGTTGTATTTTATAAAGATAAATTTAAGTCACCTACTGTGCTTAACTAGCACCCTCTTATGAGACAGGTAATGCTTTAAATGCTAAACACCCTGTGTGATATTATAAGATTTGGAAACTGACTATTCCCACCTGGTTAAATCACTTTTACTAAGCCTAGTACTTCTTCTGCACAATGAATAAAATACTCGGTATTCTGTGTGAGCACAATAAGGATTAGAACTAATCACTGCCACCTAATTGTCCACACATTACAATTAAAGCTGTCATTTAGCAATTTATGAGGGTTTTTATCAAATTTCCCTGTTCATAATTAAAAATATGTAGTGATAGATCATTTCACATCCATATGGCCTGGTCACTTTAAAGGGTTTTGCATCACACTGCTACAAACAGAGACATGGTCAAAGGATTCATATACATATCCTATTAAAAGGGAGCTTTTAAGCTTTTTTTCAGTCAAAATATGAAAAATAGCACAAAATGCCAACATGAAGGTCTGTAGAACCAGAAGGCTAAAAAGACATCCCTACAGACAGTTGCACTTAGTCATAAAACTCCAATTTTCCATCAGAGATCTGTTAATAACAAACCAGCCAATGGAATGGTGTCTGTTACTATGGGTACTGTCTATGGGGGCAATAAAAGTGTAGTTGGCTGGAAGAAACCTAAACCACGTGGATTTGTCCACTGTGCAGGCCAGAAAGCCATGGAGAATCAGGTGCAATCTCTTCTGAAGAGAGGAGAGAACACTTGGCTCACAAATGATTGTCACTTAAGGAGGTTTGGAAATCTACTTATGTGACTGGCACTGGCTCACTATCACCCCAGCAACTTCCAGGTAAATATTAGACCATTGGAAGCCAAATTAACTTCTTAATTAACACAGGTGTCAGTCTTTTGATCCTGGCTATCCATGTTGGAATCATATAAACTTATCATAATAAAAGTTACTAAAGATTAATTCAAAGTATAAATGTAAATAGTTATCTATAAAAGGTAAAAGAAAAAAACAGAAAACAATGGAAAAATATAAGAAAGTTTTTGCTATAAAGGTATGTTTTTGGTAAGGGAGGATCTTGTTTGGTACATTTTTTTCTGTAAAAGAATGGTTGATTATTTAAAGGAATAAAAGTATACAAAAATAAAAGTTTTATGCATATGCAAAAATGATGAGTATGTCTAGTTAGCAATCACCAAAATATTTTTCTCCTTGAAACAGCAAAGGAGAGGAGGAAGAGACAATTCAGTTAGTTTCCCCTGCTTTCTTTTGTACAAAAGAGCAAGCTATTATTTTTTACTTTTCAAAATCTTTAGACTATAACTTTGGCTAAATAAGTAATTTACAATAATTACTGTAATCCTATGTTACAACATTATACTTTTCAAAGGTTTAATACTTTAACTCTTTGAGTTCTAAATTTAGTCTCTCTAGGGTGGGGTAAGAAAAAATCCTCAGGAATCACACCTACCTCACACCGTGCTCCTGAACTGCCTGCAAACTAGGCATAAGGGCTACGAATAAAACATAAGATGAATAACAAAATAACCTGGTCTTCACCCTCTAGCATATCAATCATTTAAAAAGTATATGAGACCTGTTATAAAAACAAAAGGGACTGTTTCCTCTTTCCAATGTTTGTCTGTTTTAAATTCTCTTGTTCATTATTATTTCCTACAATTTAAGCTACAATCAAACTATATGTCTCTATGGTTTCAATTTTATCTTCTTCAGACTTTGTGAAAGTAGCTGTAGTTCCTTGTTAAAGTCATTATTAAGAAAACTCTATATAACTGTATATAAATTCTTGTTTCAACCCAAAGAAGCTTTAAAACAAGCTACAAGGACATCCACACATGGGCTAAGGAATACACTGGTGAAACAGTGGAAACTGCTTGTATTCCTGTAGTAGGCAGTGAGCCCACTGGTGTAACTATAAAAGTATTTAAGCAGACATCAAAGTTTCAATATGTCATAACAGTGACTATAATGGCCTTTACTATATTAGTGTGAGCCTTTGAAAAATATTTTTTTTTTTTGATTTGGAATCTCACTTTGTCGCCCAGACTGGAGTGCAGTGGCCGCTCCTGGCCACCGCAGCCTCGACCGCTGGGCTCTGGCGATCTTTCCACCTCAGCCTGCCAAGTAGCCGGAATTACAGGCATGCGCTACCACACCCAGCTGATTTTTTTATTTATTGTAGAGATGAGGTCTCGCTGCCCAGGCGGGTCTCAAACCCGCGGGCTCAGGCAATCCACTCACCTCAGCTTCCCAAAGGCACGGGATTACAGGCTGAGCCACCGAGCCCGGCTTGAAAAATATTTTATATCAGCAATGTAAATATAAATTTCTCCCTCTTGAACTCCACTCTCTTGCTAATTCAAAATAGATAGCTACTGTTAGGTAGTGACAACTCTATGCCCACTGTTCAGCAGGAAGAAGTTACAGAAGTCTAAACTCTGTCCCTAATCCCAAACTGCAATTGAGAATATTTTTGAAATAACAAGAGTTGGGGAAAAAAGTAGTTACCTGTAGAAACCTAGAAGAATAGTAGCTTTTTCTTAGTTTAGTCTTTTTGCCTCAGTATAACCATTAGAAAACATTTAGACATTCTACTGCAGGCTGGTTACCAGCTTATCCCACCCCTGGGTAAATCTCCATCAGATGCAAGACCAGGACAGCCCAATCTTTCAAGTTGTGATGTAGCATAATAATCTGTAGTAAACTCTCAACTTCCTTGTTAAGGCAGAGGGTTAAGGTCACAAAAATGATAAAACCATCTTTTGTCAAGAAGTTTGCAGATTGCAAATGTCTAACAAGGTTTCTTAGAGGAAAATCTCATACTCTTGTCTCCTCCCACTAAATTCCTAACTTGCCTAGTGAGATAGGTTTTTATTAATGCCTATAACTTTCTAATCTAACTCTGACATAACATCACTAAAAAGGTAAAGAAGAAAATTTAAAAAAATACTTTATAACCCTGCAAAGCCACCTTTCTGATAAATTTGCATCTGTATAGAATCTTCTTTCTTGGGATCCTTAAAGAAGCCAAATGTTTGCTATCCATATGCTCTCAAGGCTGCCACTTTTAAGGCTTCATCTCCAAATCAAGAAACTTCCTGGAATTCTGGCAAGATGGCAACAGGATAGCTTGGTCTGTGAGACCCTCCATGAAAGCGAATACATGTAAAGACTCTAGATCTCTCCTAGGTACTGCAGTTACCATCATCCACAGCCTGCTCCTCATATGGAACTCAGCCACGACCCCTACTCAAATATCACAGTGGTCTGGGCAGCTTCTGCAGCCATGGTTGCTGCTGCTGCCCATCACTCCACCCATGCCAGAGGCGACCCATGACTTCAGACCGTGAAGCCCCACAAGCATGAACTACTGAGATCACCACTCCAACCACTGCCACCATCACACTGCGCCTCCTGCCCAGAGCCAGACTCGTGGAGGCACTACCATTGCCACCTCCCTCCCATCTTGTGCAAGCAGCTGCAGATAAAGATCAACTGGAGCAGTGAGATAGCACCACCTGCTGGGAATCCAAAGTAAAAAGATCAAAAAGGGAAAGGAGCCCTTCCCCCTTGATAAATTGACACAGGCCAAATCTGAGTGGTAGATTGGGCAGGGAGTTGGAATCTGAGCTGCTCTTCCCTGCAGGTCAGGGGCAACAGACCCTAACTGTGACCAAATCTACCAGCCTGCAAATACAGCTAGATATCAGAGCTGAAAGGACATTCGACTGAAAGAAAAAGTCTCAGGGTGGGCTTGGATGGTTCTGTTATCTTACTGACTTGATTCCACTCCTTTTATTTTGTTCTATTTTTTCATTCCTCTGTAAACCCCATGGTTGTATAGGGGAATAGCACACCAACAAGGAGGTTGATTAGCTTGTACGTATGCATCTTTGTATGTTTTGGGGTTTTTGTATGGTTGTTGGTTAGTTTATACTCGTGGTTTATTGTTTTCATTTGTTGCAGTCTTATTGTCTCTTTTAGTTGTTAGTACAGCTCATCTGTTTTCCCTCTTACTCCTCTCTCTTCACCCGCCCTTCCCTCCATTGCCTGCTCCATTATCTTCCCTCTGTTAACCTCATTTTGCTTTCAGGGAGTAAAGCTACAACCCCACTGCATGGACAGATTCCAAGGCAGTGGGAATTAGGTTTCAGATTATCCATACACCTATTGGCAGATACCAGCATCTGCAGATAGATTTTGAATCACAACCCCCTCATAATTAAACCTCAAAACTGCAGAAACAACCACTCCCGACCTAGAGCCCAACTCCAGAATTGAACAAAGCAAGAGGATATACATGAAAAAGTGTTGGGAGCCAGCTGTGGAGGCCTGCCTGAGCTTAGGGATCCAGCCAGGCTGCGGACCCTGAGAATACCAGGCTGGTTCAGGAGCTGAAGACCCATTCCCTCCTCCTTTTCTTGTTGTTTAGCATTACTCACTGGTAGGGATTTTTTTTTGTTTTAGTTAGAGTCCCACTCTGTCGCCCAGACTGGATTGCAGTGGCCGCTGCCGGCCACCACAGCCTCGACCTGCTGGGTTCCAGCGATCCTTCCACCTCAGCCTTCCAAGTAGCTGGAATTACAGGCATGCGCTACCACGCCCGGCTGATTTTTTTTTTATTTATTGTAGAGATGAGGTCTCGCTGCCCAGGCGGGTCTCAAACCCACAGGCTCAGGCAATCCACTCACCTCAGCCTCCCAAAGGCACGGGATTACAGGCTGAGCCACCGAGCCCGACTGGTAGGGATTTTAACGATCTAAGCATGAAGTTCTGAGAATATGACAGGCATGGCTGACTCTAGGGATCCATTGTTCCCGCTTCTCAAAGATTGCGGTTTCGGCTTTAAACTTAACACAGTTCAAATTCAGATCACATTTGGGAGGCTTATACATGATACAAGCTTCTTTATAAGACTTAAAAATATATTTGTAGAATTGGTATATACATTTAGAGAGCTGTTTCCAGCATG
>NW_007232983.1:0-4569 GCF_000164805.1 Carlito syrichta | reverse complement strand
ACCTATAATTAAGAGTTTTTTATAGTACAGGTAAAGTTAGCACAGAATAAGAAGGTATTAGGATTTAAGTCAGTCATTACGTGTGGGTATGCATAAGTTTTAGAAGTTATTGACTATTAGGATTTTATGATATTAAAACTGTTGTATTGCTTTTGAGGAAAATAAACCAAGCATAAGGAACAGTGAAATAATTTTGGGATTGTCCTTCCTCAAGCTTGGGGGAAAACACCTGGTGGGCAGGGATGCCCCCGACCCACCTGGTTTTGTGTTCATGTAAACTCTTGTCATTTGATGAAGATTGTCCTTTCTCATCCTAAGGAAAATGCCTGGTGGGTGAGGATGCAATCCACCCACCTGGCTTTGTGTTCATGTAAACTCTTGTGATTTGATTGGGGTTGTCCTTCCTCATTCCTAAGGAAAGGCCTGGTGGGTGAGGGAGGCCCCTCACCCACCTGGCCTTTTGCCCACGTGAAAGTCTTGTGATTTGACACGTGAAAATTTGGGATAAAAGACTCACGTTTGTTCCCAATAAATGGCTTCTACTCATTTCACTGAACAGTTGTCCATTTTCTTTCTTTCTCTTTCTTCCTCTTTATATCTATGCCTCCATCTTGCTTTTTTAATGTCTGTCCCTACTACAGAATTGACTTCTGCACTAGACAGAGTCCAGTCTCTTTCTTTCTCCAGAATATTTGCTGACGCTGCCCCACCTTCCAGGGACCCTCTAAATCTCATATGGGTGGCTGGTTCCCTATAAAAAAGAATAGGAGTTAGCAACAACTCAAAAAATAACAACTGCTGGAGAGGGTGTGGCGAAAAGGGAACACTTCTACACTGTTGGTGGGTGTGTAAATTAATGCGACCTCTGTGGAAAGCAGTGTGGTGATTCCTAAAAGCTCTAAATATCAACCTCCCATATGATCCCCAAATCCCCCTACTAGCAATATACCCTGAAGAACTCAAGTCACTCCATAAAAAAGATACCTGCACATGTATGTTTATCACAGCATTGATCACAATAGCAAGAACCTGGAAACAACCATGCTGCCCATCAAAAAAGAACTGGATTAAAAAAATGTTGTGCATATACACGATGGAATATTATGCAGCCATAAAAAAGAACAAAATCATGAATTTCGCAGCAACCTGGATGGAACTTGAGTCTATAATACTGAGTGACCTCTCACAGAAACAAAGATCCGAGTATCACATGTTCTCACTCATATAATGGACCTTGAACATCCAATGTAATACTATAAGAAAATGACTGACAGTACTGGGAAACTATGGGGGTGGGATTAACAGTAGCAAATATCTGTCTGGGGAAGGGGAAACACCTTTTATCAACAGGGTGCCTGAATGAAATGTAATCGTACACCTAACCCTTAACTGTACCCCACAAAACCATAATAAAAAATATTGATTAAAAAAAAAGAAATATAATAGGAGATTGAACAAACAGAAATAAAAGCAACCCCTCCACACCTGAATAACAGAATTAAGAAACAACAGCAGTAAAGAATAGTGTGATGGAAATAAATAACAAATTAATAAGCATGGAAAGCTGAAATAGGAAAGCAGAAGAAAGAATTTCAGAGCTTGAAGACCAAAATACAGAACTAAACCAAACTGTCAAAAACATAGAAAAGAAGATTTAAAAGACAGAAAAAAACCTTCAAGAGATGTATGATTACATCAAGAGACCAAGCCTAAGAGTAATTGGCCTTCCTGAGGCAGAGAGAGAAACAGAAGTCACACTGGAACAAATATTTCATGAAATTATTAAAAAGAACTTCCCTTATCTTATCAATGATGCAAAATTTGAAACACAAGAGATTCAGAGAACCCCTGCAAGACAACAAATGAGAAGACCAACTCCCAGACATATAAGCATTTGCCTAAACAAAGTTGGTATAAAGGAAAAAATCCTAAAGGCAGGAAGAGAAAAGGTCAGACTATCTACAAGGGAAGACCAATAAGTATAGAAGCAGAATTATCTACAGAAACCCTTAAATATAGGAGATCTTGGAGTCTTATCTTCAAAGTTCTAAAAGATAAACAATTTCAACCAAGAACCACCTACCCATCCAAGCTAAGCTGCATAAGTGAGGGAGTATTGAAATATTTCCCAGATATCCAATCCCTAAGAACATACGCTGCCACGAGACCACCTCTACAAGAAACACTTAAGTATTGAACACAGAAGAAAAAGGAAAAAAGAACAGCAACATTCTTCACAGGACTACAGGCAAAAGATTAAAAGCACACATGTACTAACTAAAAAACCAAAAGAAAGAAAACAAAGAAACAGGAACAACAACAACAACAGCTCTGTAAGAACCTTATTATAGGGATAAACTCTCACATTTCAATAATTAGCCTGAATATGAATGGACTAAATGCAAAACTGAAAAACCATAGAAGGACAAAATGTGTAGAATATCACCAGGCAATAATTTATCACCTTAAGAGACTCACTTCACCATAAAGGGCACTCTCAGACTCAAAACAAGAGGATGGGAAACAAATTTACAGGCAAGAGGAACACAAAGGAAAGGAGTCGTCGTGATCTTAAACTTAGGCAAAATACCTTTTAAGCTATCAAAAATTAAAAAAAGATACAGATGGCCATTGCATAATGGTAAAAGATTGAATCCATCAACAAGAAATATCCATCCTAAACATATTTGAACCCAACATAGGAGCACCAAATTTAATAAAGCAGCTTGTAGGTGAACTAAAAAAAAGATATTGACTCCAACAGTATCATAGATGCAGACCTCAATACCGCACTCACAATCTTAGGCAGATTATCAGGACCAAAAATCAGCAACGAGATCTGAAACCTCAATGTAACTCTTGATCAAATGGACTTAATCTATACCTATAGAGCCCTCCATCCAACGACAACAGAATATACATTCTACTCATCACTGCATGTAATGTACTCTAAAATTGACAATATACTTGGCCATAAATCAACCATAAGCAAATTTTAAAAGATTCAAATTTTGTCATGCACCTTCTCAGACCACAGCAGAATAAAAATAAACATCAACACCAACAAGGTTCCCCCAAACCACAAAAAGACATGGAAACTAAACAGCATGATGCTAAACAACTCCTGGATAAATGATGAGATCAAAACAGTGATTAAAAGATACCTGGAAACAAATGAAAATGAAGAAACATCTTACCAAAATTCCTGGGATGCCATGAAAGCTGTAGTAAGCGAGAAATTCATATCTCTACAAACGCACATGAAGAAAATAGAGGGATGATAAATTAACAGGTAGCGAGTCACCTCAGGAAGCTGGAAAAGCAAGACCACAAAAATCCTAATGTCGAGAGAAGAGTCTAGATCACCAAATAAAAGCCTAAATCTGGGATATAGAAGACAAGAAGATAATACAAACAAAATCAATGAAACAAAAAGCTGCTTCTTTGAAAGGTTAAACAAGATCGATGATCCCCTTGATAGACTGACAAAGAAAAAGAGAGAAAAAGTCCAAATAAACACAATCAGAAAAACAAAAGATAAAGTCACATCTGACCCTGAAGAAATACAAAATATCTTTAGACACTACTATGTACAGTTGTATGGAAAAAAAACTTAAAACCTTAATGAAGTCTAGGACTTTCTGACATCACACAAACTGCCTAGGTTGAAACAAGCAGATATCGAGACCCTAAATAGACCAATAATAATCAAGGAAATAGAATATGTAATAAGAAAACTACCAACATCAAAAAAAAGCCCTGGACCAGATGATTTTCCAGAAGAATTCCATAAGTCATTTAAGGAGGAGTTGATACCCATCCTACTGAAAGTATTCCAGGCTATTGAGAATGATGAAACTCTCCCAAAATCATTTTATGAAGCTAACACCAGATTGATATCCAAGCCAGGTAAAGACCCAACAAAGAAAGAGAACTAAAGGCCAATATCTCTCATGAACATAGATGCTAAAATTCTCAACAAAATACTAGCAAATCAGATTCAACAACACATCTCAAAAATCATCCATCATGACCAAGTAGGCTTCATCCCTAGGACACAAGGCTGGCTCAACATTTGCAAGACAATAAATGTAATTAAATATATCAATGGACATTAGAACAAAAACCACATGATTTTATCATTAGATGCAGAAAAACCTTTTGAGAAAATCCAGCACCCCTTCTTGATAAATACCCTCGAACCTCTAAACATACATGGAACATACCTCAAAATAGTAAAAGCCATCTATGAGAAACCCACAGCTAGCATATTCCTAAACAGACAAAAATAGGAACCATTCACCCTGAAAACTGGAACAAATAAGGATGCCCATTCTCTCCTCTCCTTTTCAATATAGTATTGGAAATCCTGTTTAGAGCAATCAGAAAAGAGAACGTGATCAGGGGTGTTCTAATAGGAAAAGCGGAAGTCAGGTTATCTCTCTTTGCAGATGGCATGATTGTGTAACTAAAAACTCAAGAGAATCTGACAAAAGCCTCCTTGCACTCAAAAAGGACTTTGGCAAAAATCTCGGGGTATAAAATAAATATGCAAGAAACAATCACATT
>NW_007232982.1:2710-8441 GCF_000164805.1 Carlito syrichta | reverse complement strand
AAGCTATCTAGCTGTCTATCTATCTGGCCAGTTAGCAGGCTCGCTGACTTAACTATCTAGTTGATTAGTTTGCTGAACATATAGCTGAATTAAATAGCTAGCTGACAAGCAACCTGACTACCTAGCTGACTTAACTAACTAGTTTAATAGTTAACTGACTTGCTAGGTGACTTAACTAGCTAGTTGGCTAGCTAGCTGACTTAACTAACTAACTAGCTAGTTGGTTGGCTAGCTGGCTTGCCAGCTGACTTAACAAACTAGCTACCTGGTTAGCTAGAAGGCTAGCAACCTGGCTTATATAGCTAGCTACCTGGCTGACTAGTTGGCTAGGCAGCTGGCTACTTAGCTAGAGGGTTGACCATTTGGCTAGCTAGCTGAATTAAATAGCCAGCTGGCTGGCTGGACAGTCTGATAGCCAGCCAGCTTAACTATTCAGCCACCCTGCTGGTCAACCGGCTAGCCAGCTGGCTTAACTAGATGGCCACATACCTGACCATCCTGTTATCCAGCCATCTTAACATGCCAGTCACCTAGCTAGCCAGCTGGCAAAACAAGCTGACAACTAGCTCACAAGGAGCTAGCCATCTGGCTAGCCCGCTGGCTTAACTATCTAGTCACCAAGTTAACCACCCAGCTAGTCAGCTCTCTTAACTAGCTGACTCAACTAGCTAACCAGTGGGCTAGCCAGCTGACTTAATTAGCTAGCTACCTACCTAGCCAGTGGGCTAGCCAGTTGACTTACCTAGCTGATGTAACAAGCTAGATAGCTGGCTAGCCAACCTACTTAACTAGCTGGCTACCTAGCTTGCCAGATGGCTAGCCTCTTGAATTAACTAGCTGACTTTACCAGCTATGCAGCTGGCTACCCAGCTGACTCAACTAGGTGACTTAACTCATCAGCCAGCTGGCTAGCCAGCTGACTTAAATATCTGACATTACTAGCTAGCCAGTAATTTAACTAGCTAGCTACCTACATATCACGCTGGCTTGCCGACTTAACTAGCTTATGAAACAAGTAGCCAACTGGCTAGCCAGCAGACTTATCTAGCTGGCTATCCTGCTAGGCAACTGGCTAGCCAGCTGACTTAACTAACTGACTTAACTAGCTAGGCTGCTGACTTAATCAGCTGAGTTAGATAGGTAGCTACATACCTAGCCAGCTGATATAACTAACTGATTTAACTTGCTTCCTACCTAGCTAGCTTTCATATAGCTAGTTTACTTAGCTAGCTGTCTTAACTAGCTAGCTCGCTGACATATCTAGCTGACTTAACTAGCTAGCCAACTGACTAAATTAGCTGAAATATTTAGCAGGCCTGATGGTTGCCTATCTGATTTAACTAGCTTTTTAACTAGCTAGCCAGCTGACTTGACAGCTGACATAACGTGCTTACTTAACTAGCTACTCAGCTGGTTAGACAGGTGAGTAAACTAGCTGACTTAACTATCTGGCCACTGGAGAACAAGCTGACTTAATTGCCTAGCTACTGAGCGAGTTAGCAGTCTAGCCAGCTGACTTAACTAGCTGACAATGAAGTAGTCAGCTGGCTATCCATCAAAGTTAACCTGCTATCTGCCTTGCTAGACAGTTGTATAGCCAGGTGACTTAACTAGCTGATTTAACTACATCACCTAATGGCTAGCCAGCTGACTTAACTAGCTAGCTATCAGCCTATACTATTGGTTTGCCCATTGAATTAACTACCTAGCTACCTAGCTAACCAGCTGGCTAGTGAGCTGACTTAACTAGGTGACAACTAGCTAGCCAACTCTCTACTCAGCTGACTTAACTAGTTAGCTACCCAGATAGGCAGATAGCTAGCCAGCTGACTTAACTGACTCAACTAGCAAGTGAACTGAGTTATCTATCTGATTTAACTAGCTAGCCAGCTGGCTGGCCAGCTGATTAACTAACTGAATTAATCAGCAAGCCAACTGACTTAACTAGCTAGCTATCTACCTAGCCATCTGGGCAGCCAGATGAACTAACTAGCTGATTTAACTAGCTAGCCAGCTGGCTAGCCAGTTGACTTAACTAGCTTGGTACCTAGCTATTCTGCTAGCTAGCCAACTGACTTAACTAGTTGACTTAACCAGCTAGCATGCTGGTACACCTGGCTGACTTAACTAGTTAGCCATCTGGCTACCCAGCTGACATAACTAGCTCTCTACCTAGCTAGCTAGCTGGTTAGTCAGCAGATATAACTAGCTGAAAATTGTCTAGCCAGCTGGCTATCCACCTGACTTAACCAGCTCGATATCTAGCTAGCCAGCTGGCTAGCCAGCTCACTTAACTAGCTGACTTAAATAGCTTGCCTGCTTGCTAAACATCTGAATTAACTAGCTTACTATATAGCTAGACAGCAGGATAGCTAGCTGACTTTAATAGGTGACTTAACTAGCTAGACAGCTGACTAGACAGCTGACTTAAATCTCAAGATTCCTAGCTAGCAAGGTGGATATCCAGCTGACTTAATTAGGTGACTTAACTAGCTAGCCAGCGTGCTAGACAGTTGACTTAAAAAACTAGCTACATAGCTATCCAGCTGTCTAGCCAGTTGACTTAACTAGGTGACTTATGTAGTTAGTCAGCTGTCTAGAAAGCTGACCTAACTGCCTAGCTACCTAGCTTGAAGATGGATAGCCAGCTGAGTTAACTAGCTAGCTAAATACGTAGCCCACTGACTTGCAAGCTGACTTAATTACCTAGTTTCCTACCTAAACAAATGTCTAGTGAGCTGACTCAACTAGGTTACTTAACTAGCTAGCAAACTGGCTAGCCAGCTGACCAAAACAGCTAGCTACACAACTAGGCAGCTGGCTAGCCTGCTGACTTAGCTCGCTTACTTAACTAGCTAGAAAGCTGACTTAACTGGCTGACTTAACCAGCTAACTACCTAGGTAGCCAGCTGTCTTAGCAAGGTGGCTTAACTAGCTAGTTACATAGCTAGCTATCTAGCTAGCCACCTGACTTAACTAGCTGATATAACTAAGTAGCTAGCTGACATAGCTAGCTGACATATAGATAGCTTCCTAGCTAGACAGCTGACTTAACTAGCTGAAATACCTAGCTAGCTTGATGGATAGCCATCTGACTTAACTAGCTTTTTAACTAACTAGCCAGCTGGATAGCCAACTGACTTAACAAGCTGACTTAACTAGATAACCTGCTGGTTTCCAGCTGACTTACCAAGCTGAGTTAGCCAGCTAGTCAGTTGGCTATCCAGCTGACTTAACTAGCTGGCTGCCTATCTAGCAAACTGATTAGCCAACTGACTTAGCAGCTGACTTAAGCTAGAAAGCTGGCTAGGCAGCTCACTTAAATAGCTAGCTACCTACCTAGCCAGCAGGCTAGCCAGCTGGCTGAACTAGCTGATGTGAACAGCTATCCTGCTGGCTAGCAAACTGATTTATCTAGCTAGCTAGCTACCTTGCCAGCTCGCTAGACATCTGGCCAAACTAACTGACTTAACCAGCTAAACAGTTTGCTAGCCAGTTTACTTAACTCGAAGACATCACTATCTAGACAGGTAGCTGTCTAGCTGACTTAAGTAGCTAGCTACCTTCCTTACCAGTTGACTAGCAAGCTCTTATCTAGCAGAATTAATCAGCTAGTCAGATGGCTAGCCAACTGACTTAACTACTTCGCTTCCCAGCTAACCAGTTGGCCAGCCAGCTGATTTAATTAGCTGAATTAATTACCTAGCTACTTAGCAAGACAGCTGACTGAAATAGTTGGCTAACTAGCTAGCTACTTAGCTGCCAGCTGATTTAAACATTTAGCTAACTAGCTAGTTGCCTACCTAACAAGCTGACTTAAATAGTTAGCTGCATAGCTAGATAGCTGACTTAACCAGCTAGCTAACTTGTTACCTTGCCTGTTATCTAACGTGCTAGCTAGCTGACTTAATCATCCGACTTAACTCTTTAGTTAACAAGCTTACTAGGTGGCTCAAGTAGCTGATTTAACCCGTTAGCTAACTAGCTGGCTAGCTGACTCATGCAGCTGGCAACTCATTTGCTAACTAGCTAGCTAACCTACTCAATCAGCTGACTCAACCCGTTTGCTAACTAGCTACCTAGATGACTCAACCAGCTGACGTAACCAGTTAGTTAACTAGCTAACTACCTGAATCAACCTGCTGACATCCCATTAGCTAACTACCTAGCTATCTGTCTTAATCAGCTGACTTAATTAGAAAACTGACTTAACTAGCTGTATTAGGTAGGTGACAACTACTTAGGTAGCTGACTTAACTGGCCAACTTAACTAGTTAGCTAGTTGACTTAAATACATGAATTAAATCGTTAGCTAACTTTTTAACTAGCTGTATAACTAGCTGACTTAACTAATTAGCTAACTAATTAGGTAACAGACTTACGTAGTAAACTTAAATATTTAGTTAACTAGTCAGTTAGCTGATTTAGCTAACTGACTTAGCTTGCTGGCTGGTTATCCAACTGACTTTGCTAGCTGACAACTATTTGGTTAACGAGATAGCAAGCTGACTTAACGAGTTGGTTAATGAGTTATCTACCTGTTTTAGCTAGATGGTAAACGAGTTAACTATCTAACTTAACTAGTTGTTTAATGAGTTAGCTAGGTGACTTAACTTGGTTGATGAGTCAGCAGAATAGTTAGCTGTTTTAATATGTTGACTCACTACACGACCTACTTGTAATCTGGCTTAACATGGTGGCCAACTAGTCAGCACACTAGTTAGATGGGTTAGATAGTTGACTGACGAGTTGGCCCACTAGTCAGCTCTGTTAACTAGTTTGATGGCTGGTTTGCTGACCTAACTATTCTGCTGATTACTAGGCCGATTAGTTAGATGGCCTAACTTTGTCGGCAACTAGTTAGCTGAGCTAACTTGTTTGACTATTCAGAATATTGGTTATCTGATTTAACTAGTTGGCTGGCAAGGCAGCTGACCGTTTACCTGACTTTACTAGTCGGCGGGCGATTGAGCCTACAGGTGAGCTGATTTAACTAATTTTCCTACGAGTGATCCGACTAGTCAGTTGACTTAACTGGTCAGCCGGCGAGTGAGCTGATTGGTCAGCTGACTTAACTATTCGACTGCCGAGTGAACTGACTGTTCAGCTGACTTTAGTCAACTGGCAAGTGAGCCGAATTGTCAGAGGACTTAACTTGCCGGCCGGTTAATGGACCAACAAGTGAGCTGACTTAACTATTCAACCAGTCATTGAGGCAACAGGCAAGCTGCCTTAACTAGTCAGCTTGTGTGAGAGCCAAATGGTGAACTGAGTTAACTAGTTGGATGGAGAGCAAGTCGACTAGCTAGCTAAACTTTGGCCTGTGAGAGAGCCCACAAGTTAGTTGACCTGTTGGCTGGTGAGTGAGCCGACTACTTTGTTGACTGGATGGCAAGCAAGGGAGGCGACAATTTAGCTGAGCAGATGGAAAGCGAGCAAGCCCACTAGTTAGATGACCAGCTAGCTGGGTTAATAGCCAACTAGTAAGTGAAATAACAAGCTAATTTGATAGCTCACTTAACTAGCTAGCTGTCTAGCTCGATGGCTATCTAGCTGACATAACTGGACATCAAACAAGCTATATAGCTGTCTAGCTGGCTGACTTAACTAGCTAGCTAACAGGATAGTTAACAGGATAGCTGACTTAACTATCTAGTTGACAAGCTAGCACGCTGACAAGCAAGCTGAATAGCTTGCTGAATTAACTAGCTAGCTGAATAGTTAGCTGACT
>NW_007232982.1:0-2373 GCF_000164805.1 Carlito syrichta | reverse complement strand
TGGCTGGTTAGCCAGCCAGCTTAATTAGGCAACCTGCTGTCAGGACAGTTGGATAGCCAGCCGGATTAACTAGCCAGCCACCCCGATGGACAGCTGGCTATCCAGCCAGCTTAACTAGTTTGACACCTACCTGACAAACTGCTAACCAGCTGGCTTAACTTGCCAGCCACCTAGCTAGTCAACCGGCTAACTAGCTGACTTAACTAGCAGACTTAACTAGATAGCCATCTGGCTAGTCAGTTGGCTTTACTAGCTAGCCACCTAGCTAACCAGTAGTCTAGCCAACTCAATTAACTCACTGACTTAACTAGGTAGCCAGCTGGCTTGCCAGCTTACTTAATTAGCTAGCTACCTAACTAGCCAGTTGGCTAGCCAACTGAGTTAACTAGCTGACTTAACCAGGTAGCCAGCTGGGTAGTCAGCTGACTAAAGTAGTGAGCTACCAAGCTAGCCAGTTGGCTAGCCACTCAAATTAATTAGCTGACTTAACCAGCTAGCTAGCTGTTTAGCCAACCTACTCAACTAGCTGAAATAACAATTTAGCCAACTGGCTAGCAAGCTGACATAACTAGGTGACAACACTAGCTAGCTTGGTGGCAAGCCAGCTGACTTAACTAGCTAGCTACCTAGCTAGCCAGCTTGGAAGCCAAATGAATTAACTAACTGACTTAAATAGATAGCCAGCTGGCTAGCCAACTGACTTAACTAGTTCTCTGCCTAGCTAGACACCTGGCAAGCCAGCTGACTTATCTAGCTGATATAAATAGCTGACCTCCTTGCTAGTAAGCTGAATTAATTAGCTTGCTATATAGCTATCCAGCTGGGTATACAGCTGACTTAATTATGTGACAACTGGATAATCAGCTGTCTAGCCAGCTGATTTTAAGAAGCAAGCTTCCTAGCTAGCCAGTTGGCTAGCCAACTGAATTAACTACGTGACTTAACTAGCTAGCCAGGTGGCTGGACAGGTGGCATAACTAGCTATCTACCTATCTAGCCAGCTGTCTAGCCAGCTGACTTAAATAGGTTACTTAACTAGATAGCCAGCTGACTAGACAGCTGACATCACTAGCTAGCTACTCAGCTAGCCAGTTGTCTAGCCAGTTGATTTAACTAGGTTACTTAACTAACTAGCCAGCTGGCTAGCAGCCTTACATAACTGCCTAGCTACCTAGTTAGCCAACTGAATACCCAGCTGACTTAATTAGTTATCTACCTACATATCCCGCTTGCTTGTCAGCTGATTTAACAACCTAGTTTTCTAACTAAACAGCTGGTTAGTGAGCTGAATTAACTCCGTGACTTAACTAACTAGCCAGCTAGCTATCCAGTTGTCTTAACTACCTGGCTACACAGCTAGGCAAGTGACTAGCCAGCTGACTTAACTACCTGACTTAACTAGCTTGCCAGCTGACATAACAAGCTGACTTAACTATCTAGCGACCTAGCAAACCAGCTGACTTTACTAGCTAAAATAACTAGCTAGCTGACTTAATTAGCTAGCTAGCTGACATAACTAGCTGACTTAACTAGCTGGCTATCTAACTAGCCAGTTGACCATTTTAGCTGAATAACTAGCAAGGCAGCTGTCTAGCCACCTGAATAAACTAGCTTTTTAACTAACTAGTGAGCTTGCTAGCCAAATGACTTAATGAGGTAACTTAACTACCAGAGAGCTGGTTAGCCAGCTGATTAATCAACTAGTTGATTAACATGCTAGGCAGCTGGCCAGTCAGGTGTCTAAACTAGCTGGCTTAACTAGTTATCCAACTGGCTAGCCAGCTGACAACTAACTCTCTAGCACTCTAGCCATCTGGATAGCCAGCGTTCTTAACTAGTTGACTTAATTAGCTAGTCCTATGGCCAGTCAACTGACTTAACTAGGTCACTAACTAGCTAGCCTGCTGGTTAGCCAGCTGAGTTAACTAGTTCTTTAAACCAGCGGACCTCCTTTCTAGCCAGTTGAATGAAGCAGCTTGCTGCATAGCTAGCCAGATGGCTATCCAGCTGAATTAACTAGGTGACTTATGTAGCTAGCAAGGTGACTAGTCAACTCACTTAAATAGTAAGCTGCCTAGCTAGCCAGCAGACTAGTCAGCTGACTTATCTAGGTGACGTAACTATCTAGTTAGATGGCTATGCAGTTGATATAACTAGCTAGATACCTAGCTGGCAAGCTGGCTAGCAGGCTGACTTAACAAGTTTATTTAACTACCTAGCCAGCTGGTTAGCCAGCTAACTTATTGCCTAGCTACGTAGCTAGACATTAGGCTAGACAGCTGACAAAACTAGCTGACTTAACGAAGTATCCATCTGGCTAGCCAGCAGACTTAACTACCTAGCTACCTAGAAAGACAGCTGGATAGCCAGCAG
>NW_007232981.1:42225-62453 GCF_000164805.1 Carlito syrichta | reverse complement strand
TTTGACTCAAAAAAAATAAATAAATAAATAAAAAGGGAGTAAATGGAGATTTGCATCTTTCAGTTGATTTGGCTTAGACTATAGGGAAGTCAAGGATCACCTGAAGCTGCCTATTGGGAGTGCATAGGAGACAAGGGAAGTGCACTTTTTATTAGTTCTCAGGAATAATGTTCAGGAATGTACAGGAGTGCTTGAGCCCTTGCTATGCCCTTCTCTAAGGCCTGTGACAATATGGACAGACATTAGTGGGTCTCTGTATCGTTTCCTCACTCTCAGTTGAAGTCATAATATCTATCATAGGAGTAGCTATCTTATACTACCTTCATATAAATGTGCCTGTGGTTCTTTCCTCCACTGGTTTTCATGCTTTATAAGCTTAGTAATGAGCACAGGAATTCTAACAACACATTGGATATAAAGTGTGATGACTAAATATATTAACATTGCTATTATATACATAGTTAAGAAGAACTTCCCTATGCCTTAAAGGAGACCCTGTAACCCTGATGGGAGCCAAGAAAACATGTTGGGAAACCTATCACCTTTCTAGGCACCTTCTTGGCATACACATCTGCATCACCTATAGCATTAATGTTGGTTTCATTTGGCTTAGCATTGCCATGACATTCCCTGATTCATCTGGGATGAAAATGTAACAATCGGTTTGGATAATGGCATGTGTGCCTCCTTGAGATGGGATAAGAATATCTAAAGCCACTTGGTTTTGGTCCACTGAACTTAGCTAAGGTTTTGATGTGGAGGGACACAATTTCCAGCCCTACATAGGGTGAGAGAAATTAAGGACATAATCACACCATTTAAAACCAGATCTAGTCCATTGAGTGTGCAGATAGGGCAAGTTGGCTATGTTCATTTTTTGCTATATTTGTGCCTTTGGGCCCATGAAAATTCCAGAGTGCACCTACCAATCCATCCAGGGAAAAGTCAATGCCATAAATTGGTACCACAGATCCACCAAGTCCCATTGGGAGCTCATCAGTATACCCCTGGTCTCTGAGTCCAATTGATGGCAAACAAATTGCTGTCCTTAAGGACAATACGGTTTTGGCATTGTTCTAAAGGGAGCCAGCCCTTGTGTCCAGTTGTAGTCAAAAGATGTTGCCTTGAGTGTTTTTTTTGTTTCCGGTACAGGGGCTGGTTTGTTTAATCTACCATATTCACATGTGAGCCATATAATCCCATCCCATATCTAATAGAACCCTTCCATAGTTCAATAATTGAGTCTTGGGGCTCCAGGCTCACACTCATTATGTTGCTTAAAGATTAGTATATTATCTCTTATGATAGATTGGTACAAAAAGGTGAAATCATAACCTGGCTCATTCACAGTTTCCTTAGTGGGTCATTGTTGCAAACTAATTCCTGTTAGGTCATCACTATTAGCTGTTCAACTTCCCACCTTGAACACTTGAATGTACAGATCTAACTGCTTCCAGTCAGTCAGTCACCTGGAGGGGTGAAACCCGTCAGGGAAACCCATAGGCTCCTGAGACTAGAAGTTGCCCACAAATCCAACAGTTTGAGTAGTTGAATGAACTAGCATAGGAATAGACCCACTCTAAATACACATTTCTATTGGTAGTTATAGCATAGGGTAGCAGAATAAGAATAGTAAGAATCATTTTGTTTGCTTAAATAGTAGCTTTAAGTACCATACAAACTCTACTGTCTGCTGAGGCTGTTGCTCTGGTCTGGAAACAGAGTCTCTCTGTTCAGGCATAGACTTTTTCACTCAAGAATAGTCTATCCAAGGCTTGATGTCCACAGGCTTTTAATGCAGTAGATTAGTGATGAGTGGGACGTCATATGGTCTCTTCCTCCATTTTTGCAGCTATTGGTCTAGTCCTTTCTCTCTCCAATCTTTTAGTAGCACTTGCTCCCCTGGGTAGAAAGGATGTCTGGGTTCTCTGTGGTCCAGGAAGTTCCTAAGGGAAGCAAGATTATGAACCATCATTAAATTTTGTCCCAAGTGGGCAACATATTTCCTTATGAACACCTATGTCTGTGGTCCCATTTTCCTCCGAGGTATAGGAAAAAGGCCTACCATAAAGAATTTCAAAGGGACTTAAATTAATCTCACTTTGGGAACTGACTTGGACCCTGAGCAATGCAATACCAAATACCTGTGTTCAGTTTACTTGTGTCTTCAAAAGATTCCTAGTGGTTATTATGCTAAATCATGAATTGAAAAGTTGGACTGTTCAAGTTTTACATCTGATGGAGTTTTCTTTGAATTTGCTGAGGGGTGGGGTAGGCTGCTGCTTGGCCTGAAGTAAAGTACAATTTTTTAAAATGTCTGAATGCCTCCTAAATCCTACCTATGGAAAATTTAACTATGTCTAACCTGTTGTGCTAGCTACCCTGCCTCAATTATTCCTCCCTTAGAGATTTTCAATCCCACAATCATATGTGGTCCTGAGGGGTGAAGGTTCATTTTCTGTAGCTTCTTCAAAGCTGGCAGCAGGCGTAGTCCTGCCTAGCCAGAGATAAAAAATCTCTCCCTGTCTGACTTAAGACATCCAGATCGGTTTCAGCAGTGGCATCATTTGCAGGCACTGACTGGAATCCTTGCATGATCATTGTGTGGGCATGAAATTGCTGGATTCTGGAAGAAACAAATTTAACCAATTTAAGAAACATGCATCAAAATTTAACAGGATAATAATCATTACAATAGGCTTAATAAAAGGCATAACCGAAGAAAATCCCTTCTTCCTCAGAAAGTAGAAAAATTCAGTGAGGTTAGGCATACATTTTGGCAATTTTAGGTGGTAGCTGATCACCTTTAACACAAAAGTTACAAGGCCTACAGTTAACAGCATAACTTAAATGATAAACTTTAATTTCTGTGACTTTATTATAAGTGCCAGCTTTTGGAGTTTTTCTTGTATTTCCGGACTATAGTGACAATGTGACAGTTTTTCTGGACTGTAACTTGAACCAGGCACTCAAGAGAATCTTACATAAAATCTGAAGAGAAATCCAAAAATGTTTGGAGACTTGCACGCAGAAAAGACTTCCTGATGTAATTTAAATTATAGAAAAAGATAAAACTAAAATAAAAACAACCAACAGGAGAATTTAAAACAAATGTACCAATTTCTTTTGAAACATAATTTTTCAGTTTTTATTTCTGTTACAGACACCTTATAGTAGGGTGTGTTTACTTATTTAGACTTAATATGTCTTATTTGTACATACAGTGCAATGAAATTGCTTGCCATATAGGTCCTTTTAAAATTAATTTTGTTGAAGCTTTTTTCTATAAGAAATCTCAGATTAACTTAAATTTTAATCTTAATTCTCGAAAGCAGTCTGTTTTGAAATATTATTTCAGTTAGAGACTTGGTAAAATAACCAGCATTACAAAAGAAAACAAATCTGTATTGAACTTTTGCAAACAACCATACTTATTTGTGGGAAAAAACAAAGCAAAACTGTAAATTTCTCCATGAAAAAGGTCTTTCTTTTGACTCTGAAAAATATAACAAAAATAATCAGTAATACTTTAAGCAAATAAATTATAAAATTTTTGGTTTTTATTAACTCAGTTTATGCATTTAACCCTTGTTTTGTTAGCATTCATATTGCATTAGCAATCCTAATGAGCACACACTTTTTTAGTAAAAGTTCTGGAAGATTTTTAATTTGTTATCAGTTTTCACTGAATGACACATTTTAGATTTTTTAGCTAACTTCACTATATATGTGACTAATCTGACATAACCTTTAACAGCTTGAATTTAAAGACGTAATTTTGTTGACAACTTAAGTACAAAAACTATTGCAGAAGAAAAGTTTTATATTTTAAGGCAATTAGTAGAAATGATATTTAACCATTAGACCAATAGACACACAAAATGAAAGCATTCTAGTTTACCAATTTTTAACATTGTAGTTACTCCAGATTGATGGATAAGTGTTTTTAGAAAAATACTATTACTTTGATATGATGGGATTCTGGTCTAACATCAATTATTAATATTAATGGTAAATTCATAGACGGAACTGGTTTTTGTTGTTGTTGTTGTTTTGTTTTTGTTTTGCAGGCTACATTGTTCATAGAATTTCTTTCACACATTTCTTTCCCCCAAACCTTCCACATATCATCTTTGACTTGCTCATACCATTTTTCGGCATGCTTGAACCTTCCTATACTTTGCTACTTTCAGATAGCTATTCACTCCATTATAGGACAAAAATTTACCATACAAGATCCTTCCCTAGACAAATTTATTCTTACTTCTTATATACTTTTTTTTCTTACCAGAAATATACTTTTACACTAATAACCCTTTTATGTCTTTCCTTTGCTTTCTGGTTTATTTGTTTTTACCTTTTTCATAGATAACCTTTTACATTCATAATTTGAATGAACCTTTTAGTAACTTCTGATTAGAGGTTAAGTGAAATGTCTAATTCTTGGAATACCCTAAATTCCCACTAGGAAGCAGGTGTCAGAAGAAAGAGGTTCTGTGTGAGCATAAGGGCTGAAAACTTAGCCTTAGTATTAATCCATAAATTAATTTGAACCCCAGTCACATCCATATAGACCCAGGGATTCTCTGGGGTGATGACAACAGAGTGCTGGACTGGGCCGTAGTCCTCAGGCCCCTTAAGTCAGTGGCCATAATTGCCGAGCTAGGTGTCCCCCCTCCCCTTTAGGAGAGGCTGCATCGGCTCTTCCAGTGACCTTCTAGTCTGCATGTTGGACAAGATCATTGAGGACAACTGCTCTTCAAATGTCCGAACTGACCGCAACCAGAGCAGCAAATATCATCTCCCTTAGCAGATCTCTTCCTACCAGGTCTCTGTTGGGTGATTGGAGCTTTGCCATTAGTGAAAACTGCCAATGAGTCTGCTTGTCTTTTGTCTCACTGGTGCTTATCCTGGAGTCCTCTTTTTTTCCCGAATGTCTCAGTTACTAAGGATTTCAGAAGTCTTCTGTAACCGGGAGTATGGTGTTTGTAGTCCTCAGTCAAGCTTCTGGAGTTGGATATTTAATATCCTATAGGATATAATCCTTTTTGTAAAGTAGTGAAATAAATTTTTTAATATGTCTCTACATATGTCACTTCCCACCATTTCCCTTCATGTCAATAAAATGCATTTAATTGCCATATGATATTTAAGCAATGTTTCATTTCTTTCCAAACCTCATTATCTGCTAAATTGTACTGAGTCCAAATTTGATTACAATAATGTACTATTTTCATTTTAGACCAGGTAATTCTAATTTGTTCCAGTTCTTTAAAATCTGTCCCAATGGGGTGTCTGATTATTCCAAATTTTCTTGTTCATGTTTCTTGAAACTCCAGAATTTTGCCTTTGTACACTTGTGTGCTGCGTTCCTCACAGGAAAATTCTGAAACAAAATAATACTCAGAATTTTGCCTTTCAACACCTGTGATGCATTCCTTAAAGGAGAATTCTAAAATAAAGCCATAAGCAGAGATGCCAGGTGTCTTTGGGACCCTGATGACTTCTTCAAAGCTGAGTGTCTTCAGCCCTTCCTGAAGCTTCCCTCTGCTCTTGGACTTTCCAGTGATGCCTTTGAAATGGTCTAATACAAAACCCTTTTAGAATTAGACCACGTAGATGTGAAATGATCTGCTCCTACTTGTTTCTAATAACAAACAGGCAAATTTTAAAAAAATCCTTTGTACATTACTAAACTACGTCTTAGTAGTAAAGTATAGACAATTAGGTGTGAGTTATAAGGTCTCACTCTTTGTGCCACAGAGTATACCTAGTAATTCACTTGTCCCACAGGAAAAATACCAGGCTTAGCAAGGTGACTTAATCAGGTGGGAATGACCAGTTCCTATGCTTCATTATGTCCTGCAAAGTATTCAGCATTTAAAGCCTTACTCATCTTGTAAGAGATGTGCTAGTCAGGCATAGCCAAAAGAGCAAGCAGTGATGTTATCTAGCACTACGTTTTAAAGTAGGGACTTAGCATATATTACATGCCTCTAAGAGACCTCCCAACAGTTTTACAAAGACAAGCAGTTGATCACAATCTTGGGCAAGGCCTAAACCTTTAGAAACACTCACTTCTAACTAACCTGGCTGCTAGCATTTGAACTGTCCATTGAGTCCCTTAGTTGGCAGAGAAAGATTGCAAAATTATTTCCTCCGAAGTTAGTATCAACTTGTGCTGAGTTAGCAAACGGTTAAGGAGCATATAAGAGAGATTTCTATGTTCCTTTACAGGTGGATTAAAATGGAATCCCTTGAAATCCAAGAAGGAGATGTAGAATAAGGAAAGGAGAGGAGATGATTCCAGGAAAGAATTCAAGATAACTGGTAGCATTTCACATACACAGCAGGCACCTTTTGCACATCTTTGTCAACAAAAGACCAGGATTTTAACAATGTCAAAGACACAGGGAAACAGACAGAGTAGGCTTATGTTAGATAATAGTGTAGACGTGAGGTAGAACTGGCAAGTGATCCCTACTTCCGGACAGTCCTAGGTGTTCTGAGTCAAAATGTGCTTCTTGCAGAGGGAGATCCTGTAGGTCAAGACATTGTCAGTCGTCTCCCTGCTCATGTGTCTCAATTTTCCCTCAGGGTGCTGAGAGCACTCGAGTGGCCCCAGGTCACTGTGTGACCAGCCCTTAGACATGCCCCCCAATGGGGCAGCTTTCAGGAATACTGATAACCCCTTTTAGCTTCCAAGTGATCTGCCTCTAGGACATTTTCTAACCCTCCGTTCACTGTTTTTGGGATCTGAAATGGATTCAGGTCCGCTGAGTGTCTGATCAAGACTGAGGCCTACCAAGAGCCAGCAGAGCCCTTTATGACTAGAATGGAGAGGTCCCTATGAGGCTCTAACATGTCATGGGAATTTGTCCCTGACACCTTCACAAGTCCCTCAGTCACCTAAGGGAGTCTATTTGCACAGAATGAAGGGAAGAGTGCCTCTTATCTTCGACCCAAACCAGAGTCTGAATTCATAAGGCTGGAGTTCCCTATTTTCCTGGAGATTTTTGCCACCTACATAAATACTATACTAATAAAGGGAGACAGCAATACTTAGAAAAGCAAAAAACAACATAAAAGAAACATACACCAATCAAGTTTTTAAAATGTGACATGTCCCATCAAGCAAAGCAAAGCAAACTAGCCAACTTCTTAGCAAATTCGTATACCAATAACAGAGTATCTCAACAAATGCGCTAACAGTTCATTCAGCATTTCTCTGGCACCTCCAAAGTGGCCCTAGAGAGCCCAAGTAAGAAAGCTTCCCCTATGCCCCGTGTATGTCCAGGATTGACTTACCAAATAAGCACATCTGCTTTGTAAGATTGGGCACCTGGCAAGGTCTCTTTCGTACCAGTTTATCAAAGTCTGGTCCTGATCAGAGAGACTCCTCTTCAGAGAGTCCCCAGAGCACAAAGTGGCTCTGGCAGTTGCTAGGGCATCTCCATCAGAAGATGTCGGTGACAAAGTTCCAGCCACGGTCGCCAATTGTTATGGTCCGAGTAACACTTGGCTGCTCCCCTTGATACCAATAAATCAAAGGAGCTGGGAATTGGTAGAAAGAAATTTGAATCCCAGGAGCAGAGCCAGACTCAAAGTTTTTCTAAAACTGTTCTGCTCGTCTTCCAGGCTTTTTACAGTTTACTTTTCATAAGTCCAGAGTTTTATGTGACCAGCAGAGCATTGTAGAGAACTTGAGTTTCAGCCGCATATATCAATAGTGACCCTTTTTTTGGCCCATACTTCCTTGTGTCGGGTATCAGAGGTATCTCATAGCTTTTATCAGTAGGGGCCATCAGAAGCATTAATCTAGCTTGCCATAGAGTAAAGGGAGTTTACAAGGCCTAAGACATCAAGCATTACACAAAAGTTATACAGATCACAAAATTTATAATTACATTGTTATACGAATCACAAAGCTTATGATTACATTGAAACTATATTATTCAAATTTATAACCGCTCAGAAAAAGGGAGTAAATGGGGATTTGCATCTTTCAGTTGGTTGGGCATAGGCTACAGGGAAGTCAAGGATCCCCTGAAGCTATTTACTAGGAGTGCATAGGAGATAAGGGGAAGTGCACTTTTTGTTATCTCTCAGGAATATTGTTCAGGAATTGTTGCTGGTGGGAACAAAAACCAGCATAACCTTTTTGAAAGACAGTTTGGCAGTTTCTTACAAAACTATACATGCTTTTATCATTTGATTCAGTAATTGTTTTCACTAGTATTTACTAAATTAATTAAAAACTTACGTCCACACAAAAACCTGCCCACCAAATATTTATAGCAATTTTATTTGTAATTACACAAAATTGAAAAACAAATTTACAAAAAGATATTCTTCAAAAGGATAATGAATAACAAACTGATATATCCATGCAATGGAATATTACTCAGTGATAAAAAAGAAAATAATTAGATATGAAACCATGAAAGAACATGGGGGAATCCTTAAACATACTGTCAAGTCAGAGCAGCAAGTCTGAAAATGTTGCATACTGTATGATTCCAACTATGTGATCTCCAAAAAGGGCAAAACCGCAAGATAGTGAAAAAAATAATTTGGTTGCCAGGGATTCTGTGAGAGGGGAAGAATCATAGGCGGAGCCCAGAGGACTTTGAGAGCAGTGAAACTATCTGTATGATATTGCAACGGTGGATTTATATCATTGTACATTGTACTTATACATTGTACATTTAAAAAAAATCTCTAGAATGTACATCATAAAGAGTGAAGCAATGTAAATTATGAATTTTAGTTAGTAATGTATAAATATTAGTTCATCAATTATAACAAAACTATCACATTAGTGCAAACAGTTAATAGAGAAACATGAGGCAGGGTGGTATAAGCAGACTTATGGGAACTCTGAACTTTCTGCCCAATTTTTTATAAACTTAAAACTGCCACTAAAAATAATGTACATAAAAAATGTTTATTTGAATCTTAATTGCACTACCTCTTAGTTTATTATAATTAATGATTATAAATCTTGTAGCTTTGGTTTATAACATCAAAATTAGAATAACATTTGCAAATTAGTTTTTTTGTGAAATTAGATAAAAATACATATAGAATATGCAATTATGTATCGAGTACATACCAAATACTCAATAAGTGGTTCTAGGTTTATTATTATGACTAATGTTCTCACCTAATTAATTCACTTTCAAAACCATAAAAATAAATGCTCCCTTAGTGTTTAATTATGTTTCAACCATATATGAATTTAAAAAATCAAGAAAACTTTTCTAAAATACTCTCCTTTCTCTGCTGTTTTTGTGCTGCAAGCATGGAATTGTTAATATCTAATGTAAATAGGATTAATTTGGGCAGGCAGGATATACAGATGATATAGATAGATAGATAGATAGATAGATAGATAGATAGATAGATAGATAGATAGATTTGGTTGATATCTAGGCAAGGGAAAGCAAATCTGTTCTTAGATACTTATATGCTGATAAATTGCTTTTCACTTACCTTTTTGGTAACCTGTTCTCTGTCTTATTCTTTCTGATCTAAGATTGTAGAACTGTACCTTCTCTTTTTTATGAGTGAGTCATGTTCTGAAGCAGGAGATTCTATTTGGTCCTTTCTGGCCTGGATCTCAGGTACTTGAGCAACAAATATGAAACTTGACATTAAAGGAAATCCTAAAGTCTAACATGATCACTCAAATAACAATATATTAGCCAAATATTTTCATTACTTTTTAATGTCATTCTCTAAAAACCATACTTCTGTGCTATAAACACATTTTCATGGTTTTATAGAATTTCATTAAAAAGGGAGCATATTACCATTTGATTTTAATCTACTTTACAATAATTCCTGTGTAACTCCGAATGACTTAGTAATTTTTAATAAATAGGAGTGAAAATCTATTTTTTCAGACTGTAAATCTTAAACTTTATGACTTCTCAAGATTTCCAATAATGATAAGATAAATGATAATTCATGCTAAATTTTAACTTCTCTATTTTTTCCTTACTTTATTCAATTTGCACTTTCCAAGGTTTCAGCTATCAACCACCATCCAAAAATATGAAATGAAAGAGTTCAGAAATAAACAATTTATAAGTTTGAAACTGAGCCACCATGAGTAATGTAATGAAATCTTATGCCATTCTGCTCCATTCACCCAGGACATGAGTTCACTCTCTGTCCATCATATCCAAGCTGGACATTATACCCTCTGGCTAGTAAGTAACTGTCTTGGTTATCAGATATTTGTTTCAATATCACACTGCTTGTGTTCAAGTAATTCTTATTTTACTTAGTATTGATGCCCACTGGGTGCGGTGGCTTACACCTGTAATCCCAGCATTTCGTGAGACCAAGACGAGAGGATTGCTTGAGCCCAGGAGATCAAATCAGCCTCGGCAACATGGTGAGATCTTATCTCTACAATAAATCAAAAAATTAGCTGGGCACAATGGCACACACCTGTAGTTCTAGCTATTTAGAAGGCTGAGGCAGAAGGATTGCTGTGCCCAGCAGTTAGAGGCTATAGTGGCTGTGATTGCACCATTGCACTCCAGCCAGGGCACAGGGTGAAACCCTGAAATAATAATAATGCTAAAATCCCAAAGCAAAACAGATGTTCTCAAATTGTTATAATTGCTCTAGTTTATTATTAGTTATTGTTGTTAATATTCTACTGTGCCTAAGTTATAAATTAAACTTAATCATAGATGTGTATGCACAGAAAAAATTATAATATATATAGGGTTTAGTACTATCTGTAGTTGGAGGAACACACTAGCAGCCTTAGAATATATTTCCCTTAGATAACGGTAGTACTAAGGATTCTGCACATAATGAAAAAATATTCACTCCTCGTATGTTAGAGAGAAAATAAGTTAAGAAATGATATTATTTGACATTTGGTTGAATCTTCAACAAATATATATTCATTTTTCTAAAGAAAAATCATTGATATTTCTCCCTGGTTTGGACCAAATGTTTGTGTCCCTCCAAAATGTCTATGTTGATAACTTAGCCTCTACTGTGATGATGTTTGAACATAGGGTCTTTGGGAGAGAATTAGGGTTCAATAAGGTCATAAGGATGGGGCTCTCATGATGGAATGAATATTCTTTATAAAGGAGACACAAAAGAGCCAGCTCTTTCTTCCTGTGCACTCAGAGCACACTGTATAATGGTGGACATACTTCGCTATCTCCTTCTCATCCTTTAGAACTGTGAAAAATAAATTTCTATTGTTTAAGCCACTGAGCCTATGGTATTTCGTTATGGTAGCCCAAGAAGACGAATACACTCTCCCAATAGCTAACACATTTTAAAATTATTTATCTCCTCAACTCTTCTAATTTCTTCTCTGAAAGTACATTATAATTGCCATCAGAGATCTAGAAAATAATCTTCTGGGTACTTGTCCCATGTGTCCTTGTGTATCTAGTAATTAAAGCACCAGTTAATGTAAGTCTCTAATAAAGGGTTTTGAAATAAATCAATGAAAAATCAAGAGACTCAGGCCATCTTCTGCAGAATTAAATTACTAGATAAACTTTTTATAGTCATTTTTATGCTTATTTTGTCATAAAAATATATTTGAGAACACATTTACCAATGACTAATTTTAGGATTCCTTAACCTATATGTCCATGCCTTCTTGCTTCAATATGATTGGCAGGGGGGAGGGAATAGTGTGTTGCTATAGATTGAATAATATATTATGATAATATTAAAGTGAACCTTTGTGAACCCTTCAGTCAATGTAAGAAGTAAAACATCAGCAACAACCCTGAAGTCACCATATGTTCCTTCCTAATCTTAGTTCCCTTCTCCCTGCCTATCCTCCATATGGCTAGGCTAATGTCCTTATTCCTAGCATCTTGTCTCTTTGTCCTTTATTCTGATGTATTTATTCTATCCAATTAATAAATGTATTTTTTGCTCATTTTAATTCCATTTTTATTTTTTAAATGTATAAAATTTCACTTTTTAAATATAATTATATATATATAATTCTTTATATATTAGTTAGGTAATCTAAAGTCTATGTATGCAGTTTTTGCTGAAGCTTATTATAAGGCATATTCTTTCATGGTTGTTGATTTTTTAAAACTGGTACCACATATTATATTGTATTCAATTTGTGGCAATGCTAAGAGACTAAATTAGGATGTCTTTGTTCCAAAAATTTAGGTTTGCTTTTGACTAGGAGTGAATGGGCATCAATGAAACCATTTCAGCACACTATTTGTGTCCTAGTTCAATGTAGGCATCAGAAAACTGACTTTTACATATTGCTGCTGGTCACAGTCTGAGTTACATAATCCCAAAGCAGCTATCCATAGCAGCAACCCTAGTTTTGTGTTTGCTTATTGCTCATAATTCAAGTCTTTGCTTTGTTTGTGTATATTAAAAATCCAACAATTCTTTTTTTTAAATTTTTGTCTTGTTTTACAAACCCAGTAATGCATTTTAACATCAGAAACAGAATGTCTTCTATTTAAAAACAAAAAAAGACCTGATAAAGTTAACTCTGGTCTCTCTGCATTACAGTGTCTTAATTTTGCTTCTACATTTATCAAATTAGGCTTGGACCCTTGAAAATGTGAGCTCCAGGTTCAGAAAAAAATACAGGACTACATATTCATGCACACTCACAAACATCTAGCAAACCTTTCCTTTTCCCAAGAGTTTCCTGAAGCACAGCTCAGTGGAAACACTTGGCTACCTTTTGGAGATAATTAAAAGACTTTCTCCTACAATTTCTTGTGAATGTTTTCCCCAAAAATTATCCAATCATTGCCACAGATCATTCTCAATGGATCTTTCTCAGTTCTGCTGCTATAACTGAGCACTTGCTGTGATAGTAATAGAGGCACAAGCATCCCTCTTGCTTCTCAGGAGCTGGAAGATTGTAATGCATTTGCTTCCCTCTCTCTAGCCCACCTTTCCCTCAGCCTACAGGACCAACTGCTCAAATCTATTTGTTTTAAAGTAAACTAAATCTCATATAGGAAAGTTACTTTAACTTCTAGGTATCTTAGAATTTCACTTGCATGTCTCCAGGGATTAATCTCTTTTTAAATATCTAGAATTTCACAGTAAAAAATTCCCTGTAGACATTTCTTACTCCCATTCCTGACCTGACTTTTCTGCCACTGATAGTGTTTTCTTCAGTCTCTTAGACAACTAGTCCCACTGACATCCGTTAAGAAAATTCAACATCTTCTACAGGAAAATACCTTGTTATGCACTCTCATTTCTCCTTTTTCCCTAACAAAATTTTATAATTTTTCAAGTGGTCTTCATTAAAAATGAATTACTGTCATCTTGTTTCACTTCTAGTTAGAGAAATCAGATGTTGGGATGATGAGAGACAGTAGATAGGAGAGGATTTTTTGTGCCTCAGTTCCATGGGCTAATATTAATGCAGCTCTCATTCTGATACTTCTTTTTCTGCCACTCTGTCCTAAGATCCTCTAAATTTCCTTAAAGTGTAAATTATTAAAGCCACATTCAATTTTTCCTAGGTAAAAATTTGACAATTAAGAAAAACACATTTTTCCTGTTGGTCACACTCTGCACTTACCACCTCCCTCCCCTCAAAAAGGTTTATTTCACTGAAAGGCACTCCACTGCTTCCAGTGGTTTCTGAGGTTTACAGAAACACAAAAGAGTTTCTTGGATTGCCATGGTGACATTCTTAGTTAAAAGAAATGATGACAATCTCTATTAATTTCTTTTGATTTTTTTCTTTGATAGATGACTGTAAGGTGTTATTAAATTCTCAAGCAATTCTTGTTATTAGAGATTAACATTTCCTACATGACATCACCTGATCACAGGTTATTATTCAGTCTCCAATTTCTCTTCTCTCAGCTCCTTGCTTTGCAACTTCTTCAACTTGACATAAATCTTTTTTTTACTATGTCCAAGAATTCTCTCCTCCCTGGTCCTTGGGTAGTCAAGCAATGGAGCCCTGATTGGCATGTCCAAAAACTTTCTCACAGTTATGTATGACTTCAAAGGCAGCCCTTGAGAAAAGTCATTAATTAGCCTAACTTGTTCCCTCCCAACAGGTTTTACACTGCTTCTAAGAATTCATCACAAACATTTTTAACATACCAAATAATATCCACATTGATTTTAAAGTTAAAAAGTCATCTTTTGACAAAAAAATTTATATTTACAAATCTATTAAGAGACTGCATCTTGGCATACCACTTTGAATTAATGTCTACCCTTTTCAAGATGGCAGTTTCCATTCAGCATGTCCTTCCCAAGTCTTTTCCTATCACTGATTTTCAGAAGTGGCATTTCCATGGAACTTACATGTAATGATTCTGAAAAAGAAAAAATATGAGACAAAATGATGATATGTACATGAAACAATTTATTTTTATTCACTATATTTTTTATACTTTTAAACAAAAGGATTATGTTGTTTTAATTAATCAGTTTATTCATGAGGTTATTAGGTCTGTCTCAAATACTTTCTATAAGTTGAATTTTTAAAATGTCATTGGGGAATATTCCTGAATTGTTAGATTTGTAGAGTTAAGCACATAGACACATAGGCACATAGATGTCCATTTAGATGAGGTTAATATTAAGCATTCCCACACAATATCAATACATACGAAAGTGTGCAAAAATTTTTCTTACATGCTTTTGATTATATAGTCTATTGTTAATTGAGTAAGGCTTATATTTCTATTGGGCACATTATACGTTTTCATGATTCTTTAAGAACAGTGATTCTCAAAGTGGGTTTCCTAGATCAGAAGTATTAATAATATTAGGAAGCATTTTGAAATGCAGATTCTTCTGTGCCACCCAATACCACAGAACAAAATAAGAAACCCAGGATATAAACCCAACAAAATATGTTTTAACAAGTCTTCCCGGTTATTCTGATGCACAGAATTTGGAAACCACTGTTTTAGTACTACCCTATTCCTAAATGAGCAAGACTTTTCTTCAATGAAGAAAATAATTAATCGTTTTTGTCTGTTTTTTCTATCCTCCAAAGTCATGTAAAACAAAAGGCAATCTCTGTTATGAGATGTAGTTTTAAAAGGTTCCTGAATAAAAATCAGTCCAAAGCATAAGATGCTTAAGGCCTAACAATACCAAAAGGGGAAAAATGGAAGCCTGACAGCCACAGGCCAGATCTGAGTGGTGAACAGGGCAGTTGTGAACTGAGTGATGATCTGAACTGCCCTTCACAACAGGCCAGGGGCAAGTGATCCTAACTGTGAACAAACTTACCAGCCTGAAAAGACAGCTAGAAATCAGAGCTGAAAGGATATTCGACTTAAACGAAAAGTCTCAGAGTGTGCTTGACTGGTTCTGTTAGTCTACTGACTTGATTCTATTCCTTCTGTTTTGTCCCCCGACCCGTTTTTTCCTCCTTCTCTTCCCTTCTTTCCTCTCTCTGTAAACCATATCTTTGTATAGAAGAATAGCACACCAGTAAGGTGGTTGGTAAGCTTGTAAGTTAGTAACATTGTATGTTTTAGTCTTTTTGTATGGGAGTTAGTTAATTTGTAGCCGTGGTCTATTGTTTTTATATGTTTCAATTTTTGTCTCTCTCTCCATTTGTTGGTACACTCATCTGTTTCACCCTTACTCCTCTCTCTCTCCACTCCCCTCTTCCCCCCAATGCCTGATCCATTCTCTTCCCTCTGTTAACTGCATTTTATTTCAGGGAGTAAACCTACAACCCCACTGCACGGACAGATTCCAAGGCAGCGGGAAGTGGGTTTCAGATTATTCATACATCTGTTGGCGGATATCAGGACCTGCAGATAGATTTTGAATCACAGCTCCCCCCTTAAGTAAATCTCAAAACTGCAAAAAGGACCACCCCCAACCTACAGTGCAACTCCAGAATTGAACAAAGTAAGAGGGCATACATAAAGAATAGGAGATTGAACAAACAGAAATAAAAACAACACCTCCACTCCTGAATAACAGAATTAAAGAAGACGGTGATGTGGAAGGAAGGAAAAAGTAGGGAAGGGAAAACAAAAACAAAAAACTGCACAAATGAAGAAAAACCAAAAGATGAATATAGGTCTCACACAGACCCCTGGGAGGCCAGACACTGAGAAAACAGACTTCGGAACACAAACAATGAAGAGCCCTCAGAATGACTAGTCACATAAAACAAACCCAGACATCAAGACATTAATAGAGAGAATAAAAAAATCAAGGAGAGACAAGAGGAAAATAGGAAGGAGCTGATAACAGAAATAACAGCAGTAAAGAATACTGTGATGGAAATAAATAACAAACTAATAAGCATGGAAAGCAGAATTAACCAAGCAGAAGAAAGAATCTCAGAGCTCGAAGACCAAAACACAGAACTACCCAAACTGTCAAAATCTTGGAAAAGAAGCTCAAAGACTGAACAAAACCTTCAAGAAATGAATGATTACTTCAAGAGACCGAACCTAAGAGTAATTGGCCTTCCTAAGGCAGAGAGAGAAACAGAGGTCACAGTGGAACAAACATTTCATGAAATCATTCAAGAAAACTTCCCTCATCTCAACAGTGCTGCAAAAATTCAAACACAAGAGATTCAGAGAACACCTGCAAGACAACAAATGAGAGGACCAAATCCCAGGCACATAATAATTCACCTAAACAAAGTAGGTATAAAAGAAAAAACCCTAAAGGCTGCAAGAGAAAAAGGTCATACTATGTACCAGGGAAGACCAATTAGAATAGCAGCAGATTTATCTACAGAAACCCTCCAGGCTAGGAGAGCTTGGAGCTCTATCTTCAAAATTCTAAAAGATAACCTTTTTCAACTGAGAATAAACTACCTAGCCCAGCTAAGCTTCATCAGTGAGGGAGAACTGAAATCTTTCCCAGATATCCAATCTTTAAGAACCTATGCTGCCACCAGACCACCTCTACAAGATACACTTACGAAAGTATTGAGCACAGAAGAAAAGGAAAAAAGAACAACAGAGTTCTTCAAAAGAGTACAGGCAAGAGATTAAAAACACACATGAACCAACTCCAGAACCAAAAGAAAGACAACACACAAACAGAAAGAACAACAACTTTGTAAGAACATTATGATAGGGATAAACTCTCACATTTCAATAATTAACTTGAATGTGAATGGACTAAATGCACCATTGAAAAGACATAGAATGGCAAAATGGATAAAATATCACCAGGCAACAATTTATTGCCTTCAAGAGACTCACCTCACAGAAAGGACACTCACGGACTCAAAGTAAGAGGATTGGAAACAAATTTTCAGGTGAACGGAACACAAAAGAAAGGAGGAGTGGTGATCTTAATCTCAGACAAAATACCCTTTAGGCTATCAAAAATCAAAACAGGTACAGAAGGCCACTACATAATGATAAAAGGTTTAATCCATCAACAAGAAATATCCATCCTAAACATATATGTACCCAACATAGGAGCACCAACTTTCATAAAGCAGCTTCTGGGTAAACTAAAATAAGATATCAACTCCAACACCATAATAGCTGGGGACTTCAATACCCCACTCACAACCCTAGACAGATCATCAAGACAAAAAATCAGCAATGAGATCCGAAACCTCAATGTGACTATTGACCAAATGGACTTAATTGATACCTACAGAACACTCCATCCAAAGACCACAGAATATACATTCTATTCATCACCACATGGAACGTACTCTAAGATCGACCACATACTTGGCCATAAATCAAGTATAAGCAAATTTAAAAGGACCAAAATTTTACCATGTACCTTCTCGGGTCACAGTGGAATAAAAATAAGCATTAACATCAAGAAGATCTCCCCAAAAACCCACAAAGACATGAACACTAAACAGCATGATGCTAAACAACTCCTGTGTCAAAAATGAAATCAAAACAGAGATTAAAAGATACCTAGAAACAAATGAAAATGAAGAAACATCTTACCAAAATCTCCGGGAAGCCATGAAGGCTGTAGTTAGAGGGGAATTTATATCCCTACAAATGCACATGAAGAAAATGGAAGGATCACAAATTAATAGCCTAACAAGCCACCTAGGATGACTGGAAAAGCAAGATCACCAAAACTCTATTTCAGCAGAAGAATTCAGATCACCAAAATAAAAACCCAAATCCAGCACATAGAAAACAAAAAGACAATACAAAAAATCAATGAAACAAAAAGCTGGTTCTTTGAAAGGATAAACAAAATTGACGGTTCCCTAGCTAGACTGACCAAGAAAAAGGCCAAATAAACACAATCAGAAACACAAAAGATGAAGTCACATCTGACCCTGAAGAAATACAAAAGATCATTAGAGACTACTATGTACACTTGTTTGGAAATAAACTTGAAAACCTTAAGGAAATGGAGGACTTTCTGACATCACACAACCTGCCTAGGTTGAAACAAGAAGAAATTGAGACCCTAAATAGACCAATAACAATCAAGAAAATTGACTACATAATAAGAAAACTACCTACAAAAAAAAAGCCTGGGTCCAGATAGCTTTCCAGCAGAATTCTACAAGACAGTTAAGGAAGAGCTGATACCAATCCTACTGAAGGTATTCCAGGTGATTGAGAAAGTGGAATTTCCCCAAATCATTTTTCGAAGCTAACATCATATTGATACCCAAGCCAGGTAAAGACCCAACAAAGAAAGAGAACTACAGGCCAATATCTTTGATGAACCTAGATGCTAAAATTCTCAGCAAGATCCTAGCAAACCGAATTCAACAACACATCTCAAAAATCATCCATCATGACCAAGTAGGCTTCATTCCTGGGATGCACTGCTGGTTCAACATTCATAAAACCTTAAATGTAATTAAATACATCAACAGATGTCAAAACAAAAACCACATGATTATTTCATTAGATGCAGCAAAAGCTTTTGACAAAATCCAGCACTCCTTCTTCATAAAAACCCTCGAACATCTAGGCATATGGGGAACATACCTCAAAAGAGTAAAAGTCATCTACGAGAAACCCACATCCAGCATACTCCTAAACGGACAAAAATTGGAACCATTTCCCCTGAAAACTGGAACCAGACAAGGAGGCCCACTCTCAGCCTCCTGTTCAACATAGTTTTGGAAGTCCTGGCTAGAGCAATCAGACAAGAGAAGGTAATCAGGGGTATCCAAAAAGGAAAAGAGGAAATCAAGTTATCTCTCTTTGCAGATGACATATCGTGTACCTTGAAAACCCAAGAGAATCTGTCAAAAACCTCCTTCCACTGATAAAGGCCTTTGGTAAAGTCTCCAGATATAAAATAAATGTACAAAAGACAATTGCATTTCTTTACACCAATAATAAACAAACAGAAACCCAAATAAAAACCACAATTCCATTCACAATAGCCACACACACACAAAAAAAAAAGAAATACCTTGGCATCTTCCTAACCAGAGATGTGAAAAACCTTTACAATGAAAACTACAAAACACTGCTCAAAGAAATCAAAGATGACACAAACAAGTGGAAAAATATCCCATGCTCATGGATTGGAAGAATTAACATTGTGGAGATGTCCATCCTACCTAAGGCAATGTACAGATTTAATGCAATACCCATTAAATTACCAGCAGCATTCTTCTCAGACCTAGAGAAAACAATACAGGAATTCATATAGAAACACAAATTACCAAGAATAGCCAGAACAATACTCAGCCAAAAAAACCAAAGCATGTGGTATCACATTACCAGACTTCAAACTTTACTATAAAGCTACAATAATCAAAACAGTTTGGTATTGGTACAAAAACAGGCATGCAGACCAATGGAATAGAATTGAAATTTCAGAAGCAAAACCTCAATTTCTCAACCAACTCATTTTCGACAAAGCCTCCACCACCTACCACTGGGGAGAGGAGAACCTACTCAGTAAATGGTGCTGGGAAAACTGGCTGACCACATGCAGAAGATTGAAACAGGAACTGTATCTACCCCCATACACAAAAATTAACTCTAAATGGATCAGAGACCTAAATGTAAAACCTCAAACCATAAGAACCGTAGAAAATGCAAGACACACCCTTATGGAAATTGGAACTGGCATCCAATTCCTGAACAAAACCGGAAACCCCAGGCCATAAGAGATAAGATAGACAAGTGGGACCTCATTAAACTGACAAGCTTCTACAAAGCCAAAAAAACCGTCAAGAGAGCAGGGAGACAGCCTACAGACTGGGAAAAAGTATTTGCCAACTCCAGGTCCGACAAAGGCTTAACATC
>NW_007232981.1:27513-42089 GCF_000164805.1 Carlito syrichta | reverse complement strand
ACCCCATTATAAAGTGGGCAGAGGAAAGAGAAAAAACACTTCTCAAAGGAAGACATATGAGCAGCCAACAGACACATGAAGAAATGTTCAACCTCACTAATCATCAAGGAGATGCAAATCAAAACCACACTGAGATACCACCTAACTCCAGTCAGAATGGCAATTATCAATAATTCAAAAAATAACAGTTGCTGGAGAGGGTGTGGTGAAAAGGGAACACTCCTACACTGTTGGTGGGAGTGCAAATTGGTGCAACCTCTTTGGAAAACAGTGTGGCAATTCCTAAAAGCTCTAAATATCAACCTCCGATATGACCCTGCAATCCCCCTCCTGGGAATATACCCTGAAGAACTCAAATCACTCTACCAGAAAGATACCTGCACACGTATGTTTATCGCAGCATTGTTCACAATAGGAAGAACCTGGAATCAACCATACTGTCCATCAAAAGATGACTGGATTAAAAAAATGTGGTACATATACACCACAGAATACTACGCAGCCATAAAAAAGAACAAAATCATGAACTTTGCAGCAACCTGGATGGAACTAGAGTCAATAATACTGAGTGACCTTTCACAGCAACAAAGATCTGAGTATCACATGTTCTCACTCATATAGCGGACCTTGCGCATCCACTGCAATACTATTAAAAAAAAAAAAAAAAGACTGACAGTGGTGGGAAACTATGTGGGGGGAGGGGAAGGGAGGTGGGATTAACGGTAGTCAATATTTGTCTGGGGATGGGGAGACACCCCTTATCAACAAGGGTGCCTGAATGAAGCATATTTGTATACCTAACCCTAAAATGTACCCCACAATATCAAAATAAAAAATATTGATATAAAAAAAATGTACCTGAAAACAGGTTTATTTTATTTTAAGAAGTTTGTGTTTCTTTAATTTCCTTAATTTCAAATCTGCCAAATTAAGCTTTAATTGCTGTCAAAAACTCAATAACCTGACATAATCTAAAATAACTCATAATATAAATAGCTTTGTTTTCTGGGCTCTTGTTGTTAAAGCTTACTGACATTGCTACTGTTTTGCAAAGCCTCTGTAGCTGCAAGTGAATTCGTGGTTTCAAGCTAAGGAAAAGTGAAAATGCATCAAGATGATAATGAAGCCACTCGGTGGCTCAGCCTGTAATCCTGCACTTTGGGAGGCCGAGGTGAGTGGAATGCCTGAGCCCATGGTTTCGAGACCCGCCTGGTCAACTTGGCGAACCCTCATCTCTACAATAAATCAAAAATTAGCCAGGTGTGGTAGCGCGTGCCTGTAGTTCCAACTACTTGGAAGACTGAGGTGGAAGGATCGCTGGAGCCCAGCAGGTCGAGGTGTGGTGGCCAGGAGCGGCCACTGCACTCCAGTCTGGGCGACAGAGTGAGACTCCAACTCAAAAAAAAGAAAAACATGATAATCAAGATGATAATCTAAACTGTCTACCTTCCCTACTGACTGAAACTTCATTTATTTTACACACACACACACACACACACACACACACACACACACACACACACTATGCCAGGGGTGCAAAAAAATGTATATGCTTTTTAAAAGATGTTATCTATGTATTACTTTTAGTTCTGTAATTAGAATTGTCTGGACATTGATAGTAACTACTTTGAGCACCTCTTGTAATTAAAGAAGTCAAACGTGACTTGTATTTATCTTTTGTTATTAGTATATATTAAGTATTGTAATTTTAATACAGTTTTTTCCTTTCTTAAAAATGTGTATACATTTTTGAGAGAGAGAGAGAGATGTATGAGGGAGTACTCTCAAAAAACCAGAATTAGCTTTTGGAGGTCGTGCTCTTTGTAGTACACTTGGAATTTGTTTCTCGAGATCAAACATTCAACCAAAGTTTTTATCTGGAAATTTTCAGAAGGTTGCATCACAATTTGCAGAAGAAGCATCCAGAGTGGTGGCAAACAGGTGGCTGGTTCTTCTATCACATCAAAGCACCTGCCCATACTGTACTGAGTACTCAGCGATTTTTAAATTTAAAAAGTGGCATGATCCTCGTGCCTCACCCTATGTATTCACCCAGTTTCGCCTCAAGTGACTTTTTTGTTTGTTTCTTTCCCTGGATGAAAAAAGCCCTTTTATTTCTTTTTATTTCTTTTATTTATTTATTGCTTGTTTTAAAGATGTGAGGTATAATTCAAGATCAGGTATATAAGTAGTCATTGTATAGGTGAAGTTTGGGTCTCCCTTTGGTGATCACTTCGCCTGGTTTGAGATCAGGTATCCTAATTGATGTTGTGCTCATGTCCTTCATTCCTCTCTCCCAGGAGTATCCCACTACTGCCAATCTCTTTCTTTTATTATGGTAAATGTTCAGGGTCTGCATAAGAGTGAGAACTCTGTTTCTGTGACAGATCACTGAGTATGACGTACTCTAAATCCATCCAAGTTGCTGCAAAGTACATATGTTTGAACTTCTTTATGGCTGTGTAATATTCCATTGTGTATATGTCCCGCATTTATTTATCCAGTCCAGTTTTGTTGGACAGCACAATTGGTTCCATGTTTTTGCTATTGTGAATGCTGCTGCAATAAACCTGTATGTGCAAGTACCTTTTTTGGTAGAATGATTTGAGTTCCTCCGGGTGGGGGATGGCTGGGTCATATGGAAGGTCAATTTCTAGTTCTTCTAGAAATCGTCACACTGATTTCCATAGAAGTTGAACTAATTTGCATTCCCACCAGCACTGTAAAAACCTTTCCCTTTCTCCACATCCTTGCCAGCATCTGTTGTTGTTTTTAGAAAGCGGGATACATTGATAGGACAGAACAGCTCCCACTGTGAGAGGGAACCCGAAGGGGTTGCCTTGTTATTGTTTGTTTTATAATGATGGTCATTCTTACTGGAGTTAGGTAGTATCTCAATGTGGTTTGATTTGCATTTCTCTGATGTCTAGTGAGGTTGATACTTTTTCATGTATCTGTTGGCTGCCTGCATATCTTCTTTTGAGAAGCGTCTATTTGTGCCTCTTGCCCACTTTTTAATGGGGCTGTTTGTTTTTTTCCAAAGGGAAACATTTAGCCAAGGGGAAACAGAAAACGATAGATGCACTAAAAGGCATCAAAATTGACAAGTTCACCAACTTGTGAACAGTAGAAAACATGTCTCAATAGGTGTATTGCATTAAACGAAGTGTACTTTGAAGGGAACTGAAGTGTAAACATGTAATAATAAATACACAATTTTTTGTAAATAAGTTTCTTTTTGGACCCCCGCAGTATAATAAATATATATATACAAATATATTTATATATCTATAAAATTATATGTAAAATTATATATTATACATAAATCCAATACATAAAATCCCATATACCATTATATATGAAATTCTCATTTAAACATAAAAATAGTTATACATATATATGTGTGTGTGTGTATGTGTGTGTGCACTTGAATGTGTATCATAAAATTTTTTAAAAGACAAGAATGGTAAGTTGAATATCCCAGTAAATAAGACGATAAGGTGGAAACTGCTAAAACTCTAGCACAAAACTCAAAATACTCTCTTTGTGATGTTAAACTGAAAGCTTTAAATCTAAAATTTATTATTTTAAAAGAGCAAAAAGAAGCTCTGCAATATAAGCAGCATGTCAGACACTCTTTTCTTCTTTCTCTATTAATACTGAGAAGAAGGCAGCTATGACATTTGTCCCCGGGGGAAAAAAAGCAACCAAATTTTCAAAAAACTAACTAGGAATTATTGCAGTATAAATGTGGTGACCCAATAAAATGCAAGATCATAGTTTGAGACAGAAGACAAATAAAAAGAGGTAAAAGAATGGCTTGCTATGCTCTGATGAGGCTATACTAACGAATAAGCTATTAGGGCAGACTTTCAAGTAGCTTTTGATACTACAAGAGATGGTAAACTAAGCTCATTCAACCTTCATTTTCTTCTCCCACAACTGGAAACAGGTCAGTGACTCAGTTGTTGCTACTATAATTTCCAGTTTCGATCTCAAACCGGATCATCAAAAGTGTTTTTAATGTTCTTGGGTCTGCAACCCCACAAACGACATTACTGCTTTTCTAGCTTGCTCTCCCATGACATTGTCCAGTATGGAGTACTGGGAAGACATACAGCTTGCGATTTCTTTTAAACTTCTTGTTTCAGTCATTGTTACTCCAAATGTGTCTTGTTCTCACAGCATTGTAATATTATTTTAGAGACATCACAGCACCTTCACAGCTTTGTCTCCTTATTAATTTGAGTCCTATGAGTATGGAGATCCTCCTTCAATGCCATCATTAGAAGAATAAATTAAAAATTTAGTAAATATATACAGAACACTGCAAAGCAATAACAAACAAATGAACCACTGATAAATGGATAAATCCCACAAATATGTTATGGAGTGAAAGAAATCAGACATAGAAGAATATATGTTTAATATATATTTAATGATTGATTCTGTACATACATTAAAGAACAAACAGAACAAATCTATGCTGACAAAAATTAGATCGAGGTATTCCTTTGCAGGGAATATCAAGTAAGAACATGAAAAAACTTCTAGGTTCCTGAAAATATAATCTATGCATCAATCTGAGAAGTAGTTGTACAGTCACCTGCATATATTAAATCCAGTGAGCTCTATGTTTTTAATTGATACATTTTATGCAGTTACCAAACTTTATAAATTTACTGTACTCATATATGTTACATTACAAAAGCAGGATAAAGTAAAATAATAACTAGTGTGATTCATGTTTTTACACTGGATTACTATAGAAAAAATTATTCGGCGAAAGCCAATATTACAAATAAGTAGACTCAAACTCAAAATCTTAACATCAATGAAAGCAAAATAATATTTAAAAAGTAAAACAAATCTTAATAAAACAGACAAGATTAAAAACACATTTAATAAATGTTACTGATGAAAACTTAAGAAATATTAATAATTGATTCAGACATAATGAAGTAATTTTTATATCTACATATACATATATAATCCTCATTCTTGAATGTTATTTCGTAATGGATATGCAATTACTGGCTTAAAGCAAAATGTGTTTAAAATAAATAAAGGAATCTAAATTTGAAACAAAATATATGCATTTTATAAAAAATGGGAGTTAGCAAATATGAGTGACATATATAGCTAAGACTACCAGTTCCACCATAGCCAAAATATTAAAAACAGTAAGGTTTTAGTGTTTATGACAAAGAAACTGGTGGTGAAGTCAGAGGAGATGGAGAGAAAGAGTGTTCTAGTTTATGTTATAAATTCAAAATATTTATAGAATTTATTATCGTTTTTCTGATATTATTTACTTCCTTTTATCCATGATATTTTTTCATATATACATATATATGTGTGTGTGTGTATTATGTTTAAATGTATATTAGCTCAAAGAGTAGGAGTAGAAATTATACACAAATCTTAAAAGGGAAATAAAGATAGACATTGTGTATGATTCAAATAATAAGCATAAGAGGAAGTAGAAGAATAATATTTTAAAAATAAGATATTAAATACAATTTCAGAAATATCATAACATTGTGTGAATTAGTTATTTCTTAATATTGCATTCTGAAACTATAAAGTTAAAAATAAAATAACTAACAATACAAACTCCATATACAATGTATGTTATGTATAAGGAATAAAAGACAAACAAAATGACACAGAAAGCTTAAAAATATAGAATTAGAAAAATATACACTGGAAAAATATTAACAACTAGAGGGCAAATTTGTAAACATTGATACCAGACATAGTAGAAGTCACTGTGGAATCATAGAAAGGACAAATAAATATTTTACATTGAGAAAGGTTTAATCTACTCAGGTAACATGTCATGAGATGGTATCGACCTATAAAATTAACTTTGAAATAAATCACAATAACAAAAAATGGAACATATAATTGGCAAAAGCACAATCCTGGCAGGAACATTTAAATCAAGTCTCTCAGGAATAGACAGCTCAAAAAGAGAAATAAATATTTAAAGTCTTAGTAATATTTGAGTAACATAATAACTTGTTCAAATAAAATAATACATGCACACATAGATTTTCACATGCATATTGACATATAAATTTAAGCATGCATTTTAGCCAAATTGTTTTTGAAAATACAGATAACATTAAAATATTAATAAAATGATGTATATAATCAATAAAGACAATTGATTATAAAAAATTTTCTGATGATATTCTTTTCACACCATTCTTCTAAAAAGGTGATTCTTAGACCAACACAATAAGAATGACCTGAAATCCTCTCATTGCTTTACTGCCACAGATTTAAAATATTCTTCTAACCTATGCTACTATGGTTGATGTAGATTATACAAAGCCTGACCCACAACTTTAGATTGTTGACTAGAATGTTCAGTCGCCATTTGATTCTTCAGCTTGAATGCCTAATGCATCCATAACAGAGCTCTTTATATTCTCTCTCAAGCCTGTTCATCATACGCCATTTTAAATGTTACATCTCTATTCCTCAGTTATTTGGGACACACACTTTAGAATAGTCCACAAGTTATCTTTCTATCAAAACAATAAACCAATAAATACTAACCATCATATTCGAAAAATATATCCAGAATCTGATCATCTCTTACCACCTCCTTCGCCACATATGCCAACGATCATATTTTCTCTTCGAAAAAATTTCAACAGTATCTTACTCTTTTGGTTGTTTCTTCTCTTTCCATCCTTTTCATCTATACTCACAGAAAATGCAAAAGTCTTTACCGTGAATTACAAGACTTTATATAATCTGACTTCTCATTCTTCTGTGACCTCATTTCCTAGTAAGAATAATACCAATAATTAGTAATATTATATTAATAACAATGGTAATAATTATCAATTTTATATTCCAGTTGTCATGCTTAGTGTTTTATATGTATTAGCTCATTTAATGCTCATAGAAACTTCATGAGGAAAGTTTTAATATTCTCTGTACTTTACAGGTGAGCAAAATGAGCTTTTGCAGCTAATAACAGTTGAGTCAACTTGATGTTAGAGAATTTGATTCCATCATCTGCATTGTTAACTCTGCTCACTATATTTCTATCACTCACTTTACTCAGAATATGTATCTCATAAATCAGGAATTCTTTTATGCATATATTAAAATAAAATTAGTCATAAATGCACAGAAAGATATACAAAGTAACATCATAACATTGATTGTGATTGTTTAAACCTGGAATTAATCTGAAAGCCCATCAATAACAGAATGGATAAATAAATTGGGATATGTTCATGTGCCCAAAATATTTTACTGCTATAGAAATGAATGAACTGGAGCCATTGGGATGTATATGGATGAAATTTATAAACAAAATGTAAAGTGTTAAAAATATTTTTAAAATGATATATGCATTATGATTCATTTATAGATGTTTTAAAAACTGACAAGACAATTCTCCATGTAGTTTATGAATACATACATCTTCATAAAACTATGAAGACATGAATAGGAATGAAAAACATCAAATTAAGTATAGAAATTATTTTTTATGGGGATTTGGGAGGGAAATGGAAACAGAGAATTCACATGGAATGACCATAGTAATCTGCTTTAATCAGAATTTTAAGTATAAGGACATGTATTATGTTAATCTTGCTTCCCCGCATCTCTAATAATTCGTAGCACCAACTTTTAATGCAAAGTATTTATATCAATAATGTAAAAACATGACTTCATTTGAAAGAGTTATAAATACACCTAATACCACCACATAATAATATATCTGAAAATGTTAAATGGGTAATTTTTATATAAAATATTTATCAAACAGACTCAAGAGGAAATAGAAGACTCATATAGGTCAATAGTGTTGAAATAAAATTAAAAGACACATTTGTGAAACCTTGGACAATTTCTTATCCTATCTAAGCTTCTTTTCCATATCAAGTGAAAATAATACCTACGCGTATTGTCGTTCTAAGTATTCAATAGGTTAATATTTATAAATCAACTAGCATGGTACCAGTAACATATTAAGCACTATGTAAGTATTATTCATTATTACTTCTGCTACTATATATTAATATATAATACCTCTTCACATGTATGACTAGAAATAAAATAATCTACATGTTCATCAAAAGAGAAATGCTTAATAAATTAAGCATTTGGATGATCTATATTATGAATTATGATGCAAAATTAAATGAATTAGATTTATGCATAAAGACAAGGTTTTGTTTTTCATTTTTTCGTTTATCTCAGTCTGTTGCACAGGCTGGAATGCAGTGGCATGATCACAGCTCATTGAGCTCAAGCAATCCTTCCACTTCAGCCAACCGAGTAGATAGGACTCCAAGTGTGCAACACCATGCTCAGCTAACGTTTTTTATTTTTTGTAGAGACGAGGTCTAACTATGTTGCCCAGGCTTCTCTCAAACTCCTGACCTCAAGAAATCCTCCCAGCTTGGCCCCCTAAAGTGCTGGGCTTACAGGCATGAATCACTGAGCTTAGCCAACAAGGGCTGTTTTTTTAAAGTCATACACTTAATCAAATACAGTAAGGCATGGTGTTAGAAAATTTTTTTAAAAATCTATATACTTAGTGTTTGTATATTTCTGTGTGTGAATATATGCATTCACATACAAACATGTATATATAAAAAATACTTGATAGAATGTGTGCCATATTTTTAATAACATTACAATTAAAAGAAGCTATACGGTTTTGAAAAATAGGAGCAAAAATAATAATTTAGCAATTATGGCTAACATTTATTAAACATATAGTAAGTGCCAGGTAACAAACTAAGTGATTTAGCTAGTTTATGTCTTGAAAGAGCTATTAGAAAGATAGGATTATTATCTACATTTTACAGAAGAGACTTATGTTTAAGTTTAACTAGGTTGACCAGTCTTATACAAGTGAAATGTGAACAAACTATGATTCAGAGTGTAAAAATATACCCACTATTATGTGATAGTAGTGTTAAATATGTATACATATTTTAAGAAAGAAAAAAACTGTATTAAAATTGTAATACAAGTCACATCTGAATTCTGTAATTACAAGAGGTGCTCAAAGTGGTTACCACCAGCATCCAGACATTTCTGATGATGCTGAACTACTGCAGGACTTGCTGGGCGAGGTCTCCCAGATCTTCACATACAGTACCAAGGACTCAAACTTATCACAAACTTGTTCAATTGTTAGGCATGTTGAGGTTCTGTTGCATACCTATACCTCCATTGTCATTAAACTTCCACAACATTCTCAAAATTCCAATACCAATTCAAAGTGGTCTTGTGCTCCTCGAATGACAACTGTGCTTCTGTCATTTACTTTGGCATCCTGCCTGCCACATGGTGACATTTATTCGATCAATGCCATCTTTTGAGCAAACATAATATTACACATGGCTACCATAATTCAATTAAACTTTGAAAAGTAATACATAGACAATATCTCTTAAAATGTGTGCACTTTTTTTTGCCCTTCCATATATCTTCTATTTTATTTTATGTATTTTATTTTTTGTTTTGCACTGACAAAAAATTTTCTATTTTCAAGGGCACTATTTAATGTTACATGCAATTAAAGGACTAGCGTGAAACTCTTTCTCTCTATATGTAAAAATATAGAGACTCTTTCTCTCTATATGTAAAAAAACCTCTTTCTCTCTATATGTAAAATATATTGCTCATGGAGTCCAAAACTGAGAACAAACTTCTTTGACTGCCATATTTTTGATGGAGAAAAAGAGTAGCTGTATATTTTATAATATTTTGCTAGTAAGTCCAAACTTGAAAAACAAAGACTAAAAGTTGTTACTGATAATTTTGGGCTTTTTCAAATCCTTTCATTTTTTTCTAAATATACTTCTTATTTTATTATGGAATAACTTTAGATTTCTAGAAAAGTTATGAACATAGTACAGATTTCCAGAATATACTTTGCATCTAGGTACATTATTATGGTAGATTTTTTATAATAACGTACCAATGCTGATCTATTATTAGTAATTATAGTCCATAGTTTATTTGAGTTTTCTGACTTTACCTAATAATGTTCTTCCTCTGTTCAGAATCCTATTCAGGATACCCCAGGGTTTGTTGTTGTCATGCCTTTTTAGACTCTTCTTCACCATGACAGTTTCTCAGAATTTCCTTGTTTTGATGAGCTTGACAGTTTTGAGAAATATTGATTGGGTATTTTGCAGAATAGCTCAAAAGAGGCATTTGTCTTATTTCTTTTCCTCCTAATTGGGTTGGAGTTATGGATCTTGAGGAAGAAGACCACAAAGATGAGGTGCCATCCTCATCACATTCTATCAAGTGTAGACACTATCAACATGTTGTGTTACTGTTGACATTGACCTTGATTATTTGGTTGAGGTATTGTCAGATTTCTCCAACATTAAGTTATTATTTTGTACTGCCCTTCCCATACTGTACTTTTTAAGATGAATCACTATGTATAGCCCTACAGAAGGATAATTAAGGAATGAATATGAAGTTATACTGTACTTATATAAATTATTTTATAAATTATGGCATACCTATATACTTTTTTACAGTCTGGCACTATAAGATGCTCTGGACTTGTCATGCATATTTCTTTCCCCAGACCTAGAATTAGTATTTTCTCGTGGCACCTTGGTTACTTTTATCAGAGAATGATCTGAGAAACCAAGATCTGGTACTAGGTACATTCATTGTTGCTGGCGGATTGTAGCTTTTAGACCCTCTTAGTTGACAAAGCAAGGGCATATATTTGTATAGAAACCTAAGCAGGTACACATATCTATATTTTCATCTATGGATATGTTATTTTAATATTTTTTTTCTCCAAAACTCATGTTAAAAATTAATCCCCAAGGAAGCTGTATTGAGAGGTGGGGTTTTTAGGAGATGGTTACTATTAATTCATTCATGAATTAATAGACTAATGGATTAATGGGTTCTCATGGGGAGTGCAGTTGGTGACTTTATAAGAAGAGGAAGAGAGATTCTTCTATGTGATACAGTGTGCCATCTCAGGACTCTGTATTGAGTCACCACAAGCAAGAAGGCTCTCACCAGATGTGACTACCTAACCCTGGAATCCCTAACCTCCATAATCATAATAAATACACTCCTTTATACATTATCCAGTTGTAGGTATTTTATTAAGAGGCACAAAAAATTATATATATATATACATATATATATATATAGCATTAAGTCCATATTAAGCTTAATGTGAGTTCATACTGTTGTCTCCAATTCTTATCCACTAGTATAAAGATAATTCTAGACTTTATTTTTGGTTTGTCTGTAACCTCTATACTGACAGTGAGAAACCTGGCTTCTACTATCTGCTTTCCATTTAATTAATTGTTCAATTTCAGTACACAATTACAGGAATTTCAGAATTGTTAACTATACTCCCATGGGGGACAACATTATCAACTAGAGTATAATTCTTATACTGTTTATTTTGCTTTGGTTTTACAAACCCCACTATTTCTAAAATTGCTTAGGTCAACATTATTTTTCCTCAACCTCTTCCATAAGGTTGCTTCAAAGTTTAATAATGCAATTAGAATAATTTGTCACAGTTTACATGCCAACTTGGAATTCCCCAACTGTCTAAATTATTTTTTACATTTGGATACCTTAACTTTGAGCATAAATTTGTCAATTACTAAAAAAAAATGATGTGTTTGACTTTTGATCTGAATGTATTAAACCTATATATCAAGTTGGAGAGAATTGACGTCTTAACATTATTGAGTCTTCCAATCTATGAACTTGGATTATTTAGGTCTTGAGTTATTTTATCAGCATTTTGCAAACAGATTCTGTACATATTTTGATAGATTTATTTATAAGTACTTAATTTGGGGAGTATTTATAAGTACTTATTTTTATTAATGTTTATTTTTTATTTCAAATTTTAATTATTCTTTGCAATTAACCTTTGTATATTGATCATGTATCCTGTGACCTTACTATACTCACTTTTCAGTTGCACAACTTTTTTTCTTTTGCTGTTGCTAATTCTTTGAAGTTTTTTACACAATCATGTAATCTGAGAATGACATTTCTTTTTGCCAGTTTCAATTTTCATAGGCATGTCTCCTGCTTTGAGAATGATAGTTTTATTTTTTCTTTTCTAATCTGTATTCCTTTTCTCCCTCCCTCCCTCCCTTCCTTCCTTTGTCTTTCATCTGTCTTTCTTTTCTATAGGTCTGACAGTCTTATAGTGCTAGCCAGGACTTCCAGTACAATTTTGAATGCAAATAGACATCCTTGCCTTGCCTTATTCCTGATCTTAGAATAAAAGAAATAAAATTCCTGCCTCACCTATAATGATGATGCAAGCTGTAGTTTTGTTGGTAAATGTTATTTGTCATTTCAGGAAGTTCTTTATGTTTGATAAGTGTTTATATTACAAATACTTACTAAATTTTGTGAAAGACATTCTGCAACAATTGATGTGATCCTACCATTTTATTTTATTTAGGCAGTGGATATTGTAAATTGCAATGATTGACACCTGAATGGTAAACCAATCTTGCATATCTAAAATATATTTTATTTTATTTTATTTTTTATTTTTTGAGTTGGAGTCTCACTCTGTCGCCCAGACTGGAGTGCAGTGGCCGCTCCCGGTCACCCCAGCCTCTACCCGCTGGGCTCCGGCGATCCTTCCGCCTCAGCCTTCCGAGTGGCCGGAATTACAGGCACGCGCTACCACGCCCGCTGATTTTTTGATTTATTGTAGAGATGAGGTCTCGCTGCCCAGGCGGGTCTCGAACCCGTGGGCTCAGGCAATCCACTCATCTCAGCCTCCCAAAGGCGCGGGATTACAGGCTGAGCCACCGAGCCCGGCTGAAATATATTTTATATGGTCTTCGCATGTAATTATTTATAACATTGTTGGATTCAATTTGCTAATAGTTCTGAGGCTTTTGTGTCTTTGTTCACAGGAGTTGTCTTTTTAAAATATATTATTCTGTTTTGGGTATTACGGTGATTCTGGCTTCATAGGATAAGAAAGGTACTGTTCACTCTGCTTCTATATTTGCCTTAAAATATTGCGAAGAATTGACATTTTTTAAATTAAACATTTAAAAGATTTTATCAATAAAGCCATCTGCATGATGCTTTCTTTTTGAGGTGTTCAACTTCTCTAATAAATATATGCTTATTACATTTTCTATGTCTTTTTGTATGAATTTGTGCCTTTCAAGGAATTGTTCAGTTTCATCTGTTACCAATTTGTAGATATTGCATTGTTTATGGTATCATACCTTTCGTATTAATGGGACAAATTAGTATATTTCTTTTTCCTTTCTGATATTGATGTCGTCTCTCATTGTCCTTGGTTAGTCTGGCTAAATTTTGATCAATTGATTGGCTTTTTTTCTTTTTTCTTTTTAGTTGGAGTCTCACTCCTTTGCCCGGCCTTAGGTGCAGTGGCACACATGCTCACGGTCACCCCAGCATCGACCTTCTGGGCTCCAGCAATCCTTCCGCCTCAGCCTTTCGAGTAGCCGGAACTACAGACGCGCGCTACCATGCCCGGTTATTTTTTTATTTTATGGTAGAGACGAGGTCACGCCAAGTTGCCCGGACTGGTGTCGAACCCACGGGCTCAGGCAAGCCTCTCGCCTTGGCCTCCCAAAGTGCTGCGATTACAGGCTGAGCCACCGAGCCCGGCCTTGATTGGCATTTCAAAAGACCATCTGTTTGTTTAGTTGACTTAATCTATTGTTCTGTTTTCTGTTTCTTTAATTTTTGCTCTATTCTTTAAAATTAAGTTTAGTTTTTTCTAGCTTTAAAACTTTTCTTTCTCTGGTTTTCAAAGGTGGATGGTCAGGTATATTGATTTTAGATCCTTATTATTTTATAATATTCACATTCAATGGTATAAATTTTTATTGAGGCACTGCATTTCATTTACTATACAATATTTTGAGTACAATTTTGATAAATTGAATTTTCATATTAGTACAGTTTAAATTGTTTAAAAAATTTCTATTGAAATAGCCCATGAATTATTTAAAAGAGTGTTGTTTAAGGTCTAAGTATTTGAAGATTTCTCAGATATCCATCTGCTATCAATTTCTAGTTCAACTGTGTTCTGAGAATATGTTTTATACAATTCACATTTCTAAAAAAAATTGTTAAATTATATTTTATGGCCCAGATGTGGTCTATCTTTATTAATATTTCAGAAGAGCATAAGAATATTTATTTAGTTGTGAGAAAGAGTATTCTGTAAATGCCAATTAAGTCCCATTCATTCATAATGCTGTTGAGGTCATCTACACTCTTACTGATTTTTTTGCATGCTTGATTTATAAATTAACAATAGAGATTTTTTGACATCTGCAATGATTATTGTGGGTTTGTCTTTCTCTCTTTATGGATCTATAAGGTTTTACCTCATGTATTTTGATACTTTTTTTTGTGAGGTGTATACAGGTTTTGGATTGCAAATGACTTCATGAAGAATTTTCTGTTTTACCATTATGTAACATCCCTGTTTAATGCCGATCCATTTTTTTTTTTTTTTTTTTGAGTTAGAGTCTCAATCTGTCGCCCAGACTGGAGTG
>NW_007232981.1:11657-27493 GCF_000164805.1 Carlito syrichta | reverse complement strand
GCAGTGGCCGCTCCCGGCCACCGCAGCCTCGACCTGGTGGGCTCCGGCGATCCTTCCGCCTCAGCCTTCCAAGGAGCTGGAAGTACAGGCATGCACTACGACGCCCGGTTGATTCTTTGATTTCTTGTAGAGATGAGAGCTCGCTGCCCAGGCGGGTCTCGAACCCGCGGGCTCAGGCAATCCACTCACCTCAGCCTCCCAAAAGCATGGGATTACAGGCTGAGCCACCGAGCCCGGGTTGTCGATCCATTTTTTTGCTCGAAAGTCTTTTCTGTCTGAAGTAAAAAAAGCTACTTCAACCTTATTTTTATTAGTGTTTTCATGGTATTGATTTCTCCATTTTATTACTTTTAACCTATTTAAGTGGACTTTTTTGTAGACAACATTTAGTAGGGCTTAAATACACACACACACACTGACAATATCTGCCTTTTAATTGGTGTGTTCATTCACACTTAAGGTAATTATTGATATATTTTGATTAATATATACTATATATTTAACTGTCTTCTCATTAAATTTGCTCTTTGCTTCATTTTCCTGCTCTTTTTCTGCCTTCTCTAATTTTAGTTGGACATATATGTAATTTCATTTTATCTTCTATCTTAGCAATTAAATTATACTTCTTTTAAAATTTTATTTTAAGTGGCTTTACTAGAGTTTATTATATACATTTGAATCAATCAAAATCCATCTTCAAATGACCTATATTACTTCATGTGTATCACTGGCACCTTACAAAAAATATTCTCAATTTTGTCCCTGTTTTTTAAAACATTTCTGTAATTTAGTTCACTTATCTATATGCCACAATTACCCAGAACATTCTTTCTTGTATTATTTTAAGCAAACAGTTATATTTAGGTCAATTAAGAATAGGAAATATTAAATATTTTATTTTATCTTTATTCTAGTTCTGATGCTCTTCTTTTTTTAAGAAGATCTGAGTTTTGACCAATTATTATTTTTAGTCCATCTGCAGAACTTTTAAAACTATTTATTTTAGGAGAGGTCTAAAGGAAATAAATTCTCCTAAATTTTGTTTGCTTGATAATGTCTTTATTTTTGTTTTAATATTTGGAAATAGTTTCATTGAATGTAGTATTCTAAGTTGATAATTTTATTTTTACAACATTTTAAATATTTCACCCCACTCTCTTCTTGCTTGTACGGATTTCAACAGAAAGTTTTCTGTAATTCTTATCCATGTTTCTCAATAAATAAGGTATTTCCCATTTCTCTGGATTGCTTTCTTTAATTTTTTTAAATTTATTTTTTTGTTGCAATTTGAAAATGATATGTCTAAGTAACATTCTTTTAATGTTATTTGATGCTCTCTGAGCTTCCTGAGTGTGTAATTTGATGTCTATTTGATGTCTATTTTTAATTGTGGAATGTTCCTATCTATTGTTAGTTCAAACATTTCTTCCATTTCATTGTCCCTTTCATGTTTCTTCTGGTATTCTAATTACACTTATATTACATTTTTGATGTTGCCCCCACATAATTGAATGTTTTGTTTTTAACTTATTCCCATATTTTTTTCCATTTCAATTTCAGTATGGGAAATTTCTATTGACATATGTTCAAATTCATTTCTTTTCAAGTTTATTTGAGTTCATCAAATAAGCTTTTCATACCCATCACTGTGGTTTTGATTTTTATCATTTTTTAAAAATTATTTCTTACGATTTTATTCTCTCTGCTTGCATTGCCCAACCATCCTTGTATATTGTCTGCTTTTATATTTGGGTCAGTAATGTATGAATCAGAGTTATTTAAAATACCTTAAACATTCTGTCAAATAATCACATCCTTGTCATAATAAATTTGATTTTCACAATTGCTTTGTCCTGTCAGATTATGCATTTTCTTGCATCTTGGTATGACTTGTAATTATTTTGTTGACTGCCAGAAATGGATTGGTTAATAGAAAATGAGGTAAATCGATTGTTAGTGTGCAAATCTACCTTAATCTGGATAGTATTTGGGCTATGTTTGTTTTTTGTCTTAGCTTTAGGTACCAGAAGATTCGAATTTTTTTGTGACCTAATTTTGTCTCTTCTCTTGATTTTAAACTTCCCTAAGACTCTTCTTTAGAGACAATGTGTCCTGCAGTTCTATCAGCTGCAATCCACTGTTAGAACTCAGTAAGTATGGCGATAAGGGATGGGGTAGGGAAGGTGTTCTAATATTTTTAAACTAAATATCAGTCTTTTTGGTAGTTTGTGTATTTTGATAGTTTGTAGGTTGTGAGATTCACTATTCTCCCCATTCCTTGCCCAGTGGTACAGCTATTATTTTCCCTGAACCCTTTTGTTTTTCCTAACTGTAGTGTTCCCAGTCTATATTTTGAAGCCCTAACCCCTGTTGACCATGCTTTAATTTCCTTCTTTAGGTGAGACAGAAGGCTGGGGAAAGCTGAAGTGGAGGAAAATTTCCTTTCCTCATCTGGAATAAAGTTTTGAAATTGCACTCTAGTAAAGTTATTTTCTGTGAAGGAAGGGACTATTTTACTCAGAAGGCCCTGAAAATATATCATGTGGTTATTTTCAGAGCCTTGAGGCAATATTTCCTGTATCCTTGCCATTAAAACCTGAAGCAAGATGGTAGTTTATTGAAGCAAAGGTCATTAAAATGTAAATAATCTTAATTTTATGCCACACAATAGTATATGCTATAACTTTATCTTACTTAGATAAATATTTTTTCCTTTATCTCCAATTTATACTCCCAGCCTATGAGTAGCTTTTGTTATGTGTTTAAACTAGTATGCAAATTCTAAAATACATATGTGTGTGTGTGTGTGTGTGTGTGTGTATATATATACGTTTCAGGTATACAGATTTAAAATTTTTATATGCAAAAAAATGCTTCAAATTTGAGTTCTTTTATAATTTTGTCACTTAATAGTATTTGAGTATGTTCATCGAGCCTGTGACTTTTAAATGCTGCATAATGGCAGTAGTATATATTTAAAATATTTTACTTAATCATTCTTTATTTGTATTTTTTTTAAATTTTAGAGTTGTTAGGCACATGTGAGGATTTGTTCCATATGTCAATTGTATGCAAGTGAGATGTGGGCTTCTAGTGAGCCCTCCCTTCCCTTGGTAGTGGACATGATCCTTAATGGGTAGTTGTATGCCCCTATTCCTCCTGCTCCTCTCCCCTCATTAGCAATGCCCAGCATCAGTTGTTCCTACCTTTATGCTAACGTGCCCGATGTTCAGGGCCACTTATGAGTGAGAACATGTGGTATTCACTTTTTCACTTCTGTAATAGTCCACTTAGAAGGATCGTCTCCAGCACCATCCATGTTGCTGCAAAAGGCATGATTTTGTTCCCCTTTATGACTGTGTAGTACTTCATTGTGTATATGTACCACATTTCCTTTATGGAGTACCTTTTAGTTGGACTTCAGGGATGGTTTCAGATTTTTGCTATTGTGAACAGTGCTGCAGTAAACACACTTGTGCATGTTTGTTTTTGATAGAACAATTTATGTTCCTCTGGGTATATTCCAAGAAATGAGATTGCTGTATCATAAGTAGCTCAATTTTTAATTATTTGACAAAATGTCACACTGCTTTCCCCAAAGGATAAACTAGCACACATTCCCAACAACAGTGTAGAACCATTCCTTTTTCCAAGCAACCTCACTAACACCTTTTGCTTTTTGACTTTTTAATAATAGTCATCTTGACTGGTGTGAAGTGATATCTTACTATAGTTTTAATTTGAATTTCTCTGATGATTAGTGAAACAGCATTTTTTAATACGTTTGTTGACCGCTTGGATGTCTTCCTTTGAGAAGTGTCTGTTCATGTGTTCATGTACTTTGCCTACTTTTTTATTTATTTTGAAAGCCGGATTTATTGAGAGGACAAAAAAGCTCCCACAGTGGGAGGGAACCCAAGAGGGTTGCCTTACTTTGCCCACTTTTTAATGTATTTATTTGATTTTTTTCTGTCAATTTGCTTGAGTTCCCTGTAGATCCCAAATGATAAACCTCTGGTGGCTACATAGCTTGCAAATATTTTGCCATTCTGTGGATGATCTCTTTACTTTCTTAATGTTTCCTTTTGCGCACAAAAATTTTGGCTTGATAAGGTCCCATCTGTCAATTTTAGCATTTGCATTTGAGGACTTGGCTGTGAATTCACTGCCTAATTCTATTTCCGATGGGTGTTCTCTAAATTTTCTTCGAAGCTTCCTTTCCTTTTCTTTTCTTTCTTTTTTTTTTTTTTTTTTTTTTGAGTTGGAGTCTCACTCTGTCATTCAGGCTGGAGTGCAGTGGCATGCTCATGGCCACCTATTGAGCTCGACCTGTTGGGTTCAGGCGATCCCTTCTTCTCAGCCTTCCAAGTAGCTGGAACTATAGGCATGCATCACCATGTCTGGTTAATTATTTTTTAAAAATTTATTGTAGAGATGAGGTCTTACCAAGCTGTTCAGACTGATCTTAAACCCTTGGGCTCAGGCAATCCTCTCACCTCGGCCTCCCAAAGGATTGGGATTATAGGCTTGAGCCACCACACCCACCCTCTTCTAAGCTTCTTATAGTTTGAGGCTTCACATTTAAGTTCTTGGTCCATTTTGAGTTCGTTTTGTATTTGGTGATAGGTAACGACCCAGTTTCATTCTTCTGCATGTGGATAGTCAATTTTTCTAGTACTTTTTGCTGAATATGGTTTTCTATCTTCAATATTAATTTTTGTTAGCTTTTTCAAAAATATATTCTGACAATTAAGTTCACGAACTTGCCACTATGTTCTTATGATGGCAGCATTGTACAAACAACTCAGTGAGATTTCATGACCTTGGTATATCAGTGTCTCACAGTTGTGTTCATTTTGCAGTGTGGCAGTATCTCACTGAGTGATGTTTGTTACTGTTGCTGCATGTTTTTGTGTGCCATCGCAAGAATGTCAGAGCTTGAACAAAGATTAAATTTCTTGGTTTTTTTTTTGAGTTGGCATCTCACTCTGTCACTCACACTGGAGTGCAGTGGCTGCTCCCGGTCACCGCAGCCTCGGCGGACTGGGCTCCGGCGATTCTTCCAGGCCTCAGCCTTCCAAGTAGCTGGAACTACAGGCACGCGCTACCATGCCCGGCTAATTTTTTTGATTTAATGTAGAGATGAGGTCTTGCCAAGTTGCCCAGGCAGGTCTCGAACCCACAGGCTTAGGCAATCCACTCACCTCAGCCTCCCAAAGGGTGGGATTACATGCTGAGCCACCGAGCCCGGCAAATTTCTTGTTAAACTTGGCAAGAGTGAATGTTAAATCAGGGACATGTGAGTTCAAATTTGTGGGAACAATGCCATGAAGAAATCAGCAGTGTAAAAATGGATTAAAAGTTTTTCTGAGGGGAGAGAAAGTGTCACTGATGAAGAGAGGTGAGGATGGCCATTAATGAGGAGAATTGATTAAAAAATTGCAAAAATTCATCAAATTTTGCATCAAAATCATTGACTGACTGTGAGAAGTATACCAGGCCAAATAATCATCAAGAGAGGAATAGGAAAATCTGTACTGAAAATCTTGGCATGGGAAAGGCATGTGCAAAAATGACCCCAAAAGAGCTCTTGCATAATGACAATGCATCAACTCACACAGCACAGTCTATGATGGAGATTTTAGCCAGTAAACCAATGAATATATTGGAACATCCTCCCTACTTACCTGATCTGCCCCCCAGTAACTTTTTTCTTTACCTGAAGGTTAAAAAAAATATTGAAAGTAAGATATTTTGATGACATTCAGGAAATCAAGGGTAATATGATAACAGCTCTGATGGCCATTCCAGAAAAAAGGAGCTCCAAAATTGATCTGTTGGGTGGACTAGGTGTTGGCATTGGTGCATAGCTTCCCAAGGGGAGCACTTCAAAAGTGTCCATAGTGATATTCAGCAATGAGATAGGTAGCAGTTTTTCTAGGATGAGTTTACTAACTTAATTATACCTGGGAAGTTGGTTGAATGTCCATGGTTTTATTTCCAAATTCTTTATCCTGTTTCATGATCTATATGTCAGTGTTTGTACCAGTACCATGCTGTCTCAGTTACTGTATCCTTGTAGAGGGTTTAAGTGTGGACATGTGATGTCTCCAGCTTTGTCCTGAAGGGCTGGTCTGGAGGTGGCATTTTTTTTAGAGATTGAATTCGGGGAAGGATTTTAATTCTCCTTCATTAATGAAGCTCAGCTTGGTGAGGTAGGAAATTTTTCACTGGAATTGCTTTTGTTTAAGAATGTTAAAGAGGGACACCGGTTCCTTCTGGGTTATAGGCTTTCTGTTTAGAAGTATGCTGCAATTTTAATGGGGTCTCCGTTGTTAGGTGGTCTGACCCTTCTTCTAACTATCTTTAGGATTTTTTCTTTCATGCTCACCTTGAGAAAATAGATTATTATATGCCTTGGGGATGGTTTTCTTGTGTAATAATTCACAGAAGTTATCTGAATTACTTGTATCTGCATGACTGACTCTCTAGCAAGAGGGAAATTTTCTTGGATGACATCTTGGAAGACTTGTTCCAGTAGGTGTGAAGTTTCCACTTCTCTCTCATGGATGCCAATAAACCACAGATCTAGTCTCTTTACATAACCCAAAATCTCTCTTAAGCTCTCCTTATTCTTCCTAAGCCTTTCTCCTTATTTTGTCAGCCTAGGTTAGTTCAGTACTGTGATCCTTAAGCTCTGAGATTCATTCCTCTACCTAGTCAATTCTGGTGTTTTGTTTTGAAATTTCTGAAAATAATTATTCATTTTCAAAAATTCAAATTGGTCCTTTCTTATAATTCCAGTTCCACTTTTACTTCCAGTAGTGTTTTTATGGCCTGGGTGATCTATCTCTATGTCCAACTTCTCACTGATCTTGTTGAGTCTTTACCATCCAATGTCTGAATTCTATGTCTCTCATTAGGGACAGGTCATTCTGGATACATTCCAAATTTTGCATCAAAATCATTGACTGACTGTGAGAAGTATACCAGGCCAAATAATCATCAAATAATCATCATCATAAATGAATACATTCCATTTATTGGGATCTGGGAAGTTCTTTTTGGGGTGTTGATTAGTTAAGGCTTTGGAAATTGCCAGTATTTTTTCACTAGTTCTTTCTCATCTGTGAGTGCAGTATCCTCTCTTTTTATTTATTTATTTATTTTTTATAATTAGATAGCACTTCTAGTGTGTGTGTGGGGGGGTGGTCATTTATTATTTTTTTTTGTTTCTTTGTTTTGCCTGTCCTCCTTCATCTAGCCCACCTGTTGCAGGGGGCAGCAGTGGCAGGTTGTGTGGTAATATGGAGGGAAACATTCTAAAACTGTTTCTTTCACCAGAGCACTTTGGCAAGACATTTCCTCGATTTCAGAGTTTTTCCCCTCCATCCAAGACAGATGACAGGGATTCTGTCTGGAGCTCTGGCTTCCTTCTCCCAAGATTGTTTGTCTTATCAACAGGATTGGCAGTTGTCAGGTGGGGTCCTGACGATCTGCTCTTGAGGGTGCAGATTTGCTTCATCTTGTCTGGGTGGGACCACATTTTTTGCTCAGGAGTAGAAGGAAAGCTGTGGGGGATTGTTATTTCTTTATCTCTCCACGGGTGGGCAGGGTCACTGCCACCACTATGCTATGCAAAGGTAAATGTCTCTTAGATCCTGCCCTATTCTATGGGCTATGGCAACCATTGTAACATTCTGAGGGACAGTTGTGTCTGCAGTCCTGACCTAATGCCTCAGTGACTTTGGGTGCCAGAGAAACTTTCCCAGATTGGTCATATGGCTCCTGCTGGGTGACAGGGAGGGATGGAAGGAGCATACCCACATGGCACAGACCAGCCTGCAGGGTGTTTTCCATTGAGACTCTCTGTTGGCTGGGGAAGTTGGCAGCTATGGTTTGGAACTCCTTGAAACTGGACTTTCCCTGGGCTTCATGTGGGACCTGCCGGTTCCTCTGTCTTCATTTAGAGCATTCCTTTGTACCTGACCGATGAGAGAGAGTTGCCTTGGGAGAGTATCTGGGCTGTTTCTCACTTGATTGAGACTGCAGAGGCTTATGTGAGGTGTGCAGAGAAGAAAAATTGTTGTTTTCAATCACTTCTTCTGTTTCCAAAAGCACTTTCTTCTTCTCATGTCGGCCACTTCTAGGGGTGTCCTAGGCTTGTAACTGTCCATCCTCTATGTCCTCAAGTGATCAACTTGGGTTTTCAGATGGCCCTCAAAACCTTAGGTTCACTCCTCCATACAGGTTTCCTTGTAGAGATCTGCAATTGTGCAATGTCTATAGTTGGCCCCCTTGACCCCTCTTCCAATCATTCTTTAAAAGATATTCAGCTAGCTTGTCCCTAAATCTCTACTTCCAAAAACAGTGCAATGTTTTCCTACTAACTACGAATGTACCTGTCGTGCATTTCATTGGGATATAAGTTTATACTTAGTTTGTTGTGCTGTAAGGTGCAGGACAGTTCTCCAGGTGGCCTTGGACTGACCTAGTTCTTCCTACTTCTCATTTGTGGTTCTCAAGAATTACTGTGTAATGTCTTAAGGACATAATATCTTTGGTCAAGGGTAGAACTGGTTAGACTAGGTTAAGCTCTGTTCTAGTCCTCTAGTATTCCACTTCCTTCCAAAACAAGATGTTCTTCAATGCTTTGGTCCAGAAAATTCTAATATCCCTTGGATTAAGACCAAGGGCTAACTGCTTCCTGGTGTCTCTAAGCTAGATTTTCCGACCACGGAAGGACCAGATTGCCATGAATTCTAGGTTTCTGCTATCCTTTGTTCCTGTCTATTAGTATTAAACCTACTTCATGTAACTTTGTGTGGGAGGGGAGTTCTGCCTCAATGAACTCAGGCACACTGGAAACCAGTACACAGTGAACCCGCTTCCAATAGGGCCTGTCCAGTCTTAATTTGTTAGCCAGAAAATTTAAATTTATATACAGAATAAGTCTATCAGATTAACTTTCCATCAACGTTTGACATCTCCAGGTACATTGCAAACTCAATAGGTATACACTGGTAATATTTTAGTGTGTGTTTCTCTGATTATTAGTCATTATGGGATCTTTTCATAAACTGTCTGGAACTTAAGACCTCCACCTTTTAAAATAACATCTTTTGCCAATTTTTGATTTGGTATTCAATTTTTTTGACTGATTAATGAGAGTTTCTTACATATACTAGATAATAACCCTTAACTTATTTTACAGATTGTTTTACTTCGACTATTTTTTTGCTAACTTTTTTTATTACTTTGACTACAAGATCCTTTGTTGAGGAGAAATACATATGTCATTGCCAAATTTATTTATTTTATGCCTTATAAAGCTTAGACAAATATATGTTTTTTATGAATACATGCATGATATATATTTGGTATAAACAATATCAAAAATTCAAAATTCATTTATTATTAATTTATATTGCCATCATTATTGCATAGCAAGTTCCCATTATAATAAAGGTTTGTTTCTTGTCTTTAGTTTATTCTACTAATCTATTAGCCTGCTTCAACATAAATTGTTTTAATTAATTTACAGTTGATTTTAATAACCCAGAAACTCTTCTTTATATTTACATTTAAAGTTAATTTAAAAAGTTTATCCTATAGAAAAGTGTATAATCATAGAGTATAGCAGAGAATAATCATAAAATGAATAAGCCTGGATAACCACCATGTAGGAGAAAGAAATGTAATGTCTCCGGGAGGACATCTGAAGTTTTCCTTAGTTCCCTGCACAGTCACTACAGAACTGTGCCCACCATATTCACTTTGTTTTAAATTTTATACAGATTGAATTATGCAAAATGAATTTTTTGTCTAGTTTCTTTCACTCAAAATTATATTTGTAAGATTTATTTATGTTGTGTATAAATGTAGTATCGCCATTAAAAAATGAAACTCCATGACAGAAATAAAATGTAATTTTAAAATTATCATATTTTTAAAAATTTGAGCTATTTGAAAGAAGGCTGCCATGAATATGTCTGTCTTTGTCCTTTGACAGACATATTAATAAGTATTTGTTGGAGAATAACTGTTATGTCCCAGTGTATTCTATAACATACGAGGATTGTTAACACTTGGTGCTACACATTTTAACTTTAGAAAGTGTGATGACTCGTGAAGTGTTCTGTATTTTTAAAAAAACAGAAATTGTGTAGTAATAAAATCTTGTTGTGGCTTTTTTGAAATTTTCTGTTAATTAATGAATTTAAGTACCTTTTCAAGTGCTATTGTCCATTAGAATATCTTCTTTATTGTAAATTGTTTATTTGTACTGTTCATTTTTAATATATTACTTTTATTTGTGTATTGTTTTGTTGAAAGACTATATATATATACATATATATGAGGTTGTACATATATAAGACATAAAACATTTAAATATGTATATATTTTAGTTTTATATAGTAAAAATATTATCTCCTACTCATGGCTTGCATTTTTACCCTATTAATCATAGTCTTTAAAAATAAAAATAGTTTTTATATAATTTTGTGTTACAATTAAGGAATTTATTTAACTCAAAGTCTACTATGTTATTGTCCAGAAGCTTTCTAAGTTTACTTGTACATTTATGTCTGACTTCAGTAAGGATTTATTTTTATGTGTGGTGGAAGACAGGGATCAGATTTTTCTGTTTTGTTTTGTTCTCATAAGATTACCTAATTGTTCCAGGCATTCCTTTTTCTATTTCTTCATGGAACCACCTTGACCAAGTGATATAAATCAAGTGTCTATAAAATTGGAGGTCAATTTTTGGACTCTTTGTTAATGCCTCCTGGAAACAAGAAGCCCCATTTGGTCCACTTTTCTGGAATTTCATTCTTCTTGCCTTGAAAGTTATCAGTACCTTAATAACTCTCTGAGGCCTTCAACAAGACTTTGTGTTTTCTGTTTTTTTTCCAGCTAGGTATTATCCGTGGTCATGTAATTCCGAAATAAACTAGTTTGCCACATACAGAAAAAACTGAACATTTATTTTTGTTTTTAATTAAGAATGATTGATTTATACTACTGCATTAAATATTACTTTAGGTATATTAACTGATTCTATATTTTATCCTTTAGTCTATTTTTACAAACTAAATAGAAAAAACAATAATTCTCATTTTCATAGAACTGTTCCTCTTTTTAGCACTGTAAGTTCGGCATCTCAAGAAGCCCCTTGACAACCCAAAAAAATTGCTTATCATATTAATATTATCCATATATTGATAGATATTCTAATGTCATACTTTCCAGGTATTTTTTTAGAACAAACTTTGCTTGGTCATGAGGTATTAGTACTATAACACTTATTTGCATTCTAGTAGTAAAAAAACACTTTTTATTTAAAATGTTTTATGCCAGTTTAGATTAGGTTTGGGTACACTTAACAGATTAACCTAAATAACAATGGATTTTTTTAAATCAATTTTTATTTTGCTCCATATGTTTTTAAATTTTAGAACGAGTAGGTTTAGAGGTGATGTGGTCCTTTCATCACAAAGCAAATTCCATTTCCCTTTTATATTATCTCTTCACCACAAATGACCTTCATTCCAGAGCACTACTCATGATTCAAGTTGGTTACTAGAGTTATGTCCATTAAGATATTAAGCAAAAAGAGATGAGAGGGCCTTACAATTTCCATTCGTACAAGCATTTTTTAGAAGTTGTGAAAAACCACTTCTGCCTCTTAATTTATTGAGTAAATAAATAATCAATTTATTTTATCTCTGTAGATCCTTTTAAATGGTATAATCTTTAAATTATCCAACAGGGTTTTTTTTTTTAAAGTATTTTCTATCAATTTCTGATGCCTCGAGGAGAGTTCATCTACTTATTCCTTGTTATCTTCTGGTGTATTTATGCTGTTACCCTAACTATTATTAAAGTCTATATAACAATTGTATTTTCTTTCCTTTTTTTTTTTTAAAGATGTGAGGCACAATTCAGGATTAGGTATGCAAGCGGTCATCATACAGGTAAAGTTGAGGCAGTTATTTTACTTTTCATACCGAAGTCTTTTAAACTGGTGCTTCTTTATATCTGCTTGTTGGTATGTAGGTTCTCAAAATCTTTTCTCATGTCCTTGAGGACATTTATCATGTTTATGTGAAATATTGTTTCCACGCAATTTTTAAAATTATGGTTCTTTTGAAATAAGCTCCTCAAGTATTTTTCTTTTCATTTATTTTTGTAGTGTGTGTACCTTTTTGAATATTATTATTTTCCATGTAAGTCATATTCTCCTAGGGCATAACTTACTTTGAATGAAAATATAATGAATGATATAAAAACTCTGAGCCTGACGTTTGTTCCTTCTAGTGAGTTTAATGAAAGATGGGAATGTCATAGTTTGGGAAGCCTCTGACCTCACAATCTGAGCATTAAAACCTACTTACAAAAAACAAATAAATTTTCTCTTGAATCAAACGTTTTGGTTTCCAAGAGTTTCCCCCATCTTGAGAGCGTTCATTTATCTGGAAAAATTTGCAGAAGGTAGCAGGAAAATACTAAAAGTATGTTTTGAACATACATCTGTAGTTACCTGAATAGGGTGTGACACCATCAGATGTAATTCTAGTATTCTGATGCTATTCTCAGATACTCCATTTGCTCTCAATAAAGTGTGGTGAAGAAAGAGCACACACTGAAAGTTTTACTTTAATTTATCTCAAGGTGTGTCTTAGCCATTTTCTGCTATGGTCTCCTGCTTCCTTGTCAAACTATACTACAACTGTTCACAGTTTTTAAAAGTTTCCCAAAGTTTTTACATTAGATTTATAGATCTTGAAACTTTTGTTTGAAGTATGATATACACAATTTTGGATCTTAGAAAATCAGGAAACATTATCAATTGCAGTCGTATTCTACAAAACAAAAGCCAGAGTCTTTTAATATATATTTTATTTACAGAAAGAAAATGTTTGTACTGAGTACAGATATTGTGACATAATAAATATTTCCTACTTAATAGAACCAGTATACTAAATCCAGCTGGGGAGAAATTAAAAGAAAATATATAATTTATTTATTTATGTGTGTAATAGACATACAAATCTAATTTATTTACATGAATACATTGATACATTAATTTATTAAAAATTAATTTATATATATAAATTAAATTTAATTATTTTTCTCCTTTAGTGTTTAAATAGAGGAACAATAGAAATTAGGTAGTAAGGCATAGCAGAATTCATGCTGCTTGTGTTATGTCCCTGAGTGTTATTTACCTATTTCATAGCCTTAGCTATTTGTATTCCTGTTTTGTCATGTTGAAACTAATGCCAGTTCTATTCCATGTAATTTGCAAAACATATAGGCAACAGCTGTTGAAGTGATCTAAAAACTATGAGTGACAAAGAAAGGAGTTGTATAAAATCCTTAGCTTTTGGCAAGAGGGGATTATTTTAAGGGATGATTAATATCAGAAAAATATTCCTTGATGTACTTTCTTAATCCCATTTTTTTACTATTTTCTGAAGTGTGCATTACATCTTTTTAAATAAACTCATAAAACAACTAATTTTTAGATTATAAAAAATATTTCTATTATTTTTTTCAGAACATATTTAATACAATAAAGGATACATATTTGGGGTTTTACTAAACATCCTCCTATAATATTTTATAAAATCTGTATTATTACTGAAAATCAACCCATACACATATCCAATATACTTTAAGCAGCAAAGAACGAAGACAGTCAGTTGTTTTCATCCATTATCCACTGTGCAAGGTGAATTCAAATAGAACCAAATTATATAAAAAACCTATTATATTGTCTTACTAATTAATAGGAAAATATTTGATGAATAATTTCTTGCTCTAATTTTAGGAACTAATATTTATTACTAATTGAGTTAGTCGGTGTCATTTATTTATATCTGCTCTATTTCATAATGGAAAATTACTTCACCAAGTACACTTCATGTTTTTAAAAATTATTATCAACAGATTTAACATTCATTAGAAAAATAACTATATATGCTTTTGCCAATGTGTTATAACAGTTGAAGCAATACACTTTAGTTTTCTCACAGGTTGCACCTGCTATTTTATTTAAGTTTTAAAAATTGTAGTTGTTTACTATAAATGGCATGTTTAAAGTGTTGTATTATTTTGGTCTCTGATTTATTGTTTTCTCTCTGTGGCAAATGGTGTAACAAGGCTTTTAAGGGAAACTTCTGAATAATACACTCACGTTATTTGTTAATGATGGGGTTAATATCAATTTTTTCATGTTATGGAATTTATTATAGATTTATTGTGAGCTATACTTACCTCATATTTCTAATGGCACATCATCTTTAATGATATGTCACTCAAAATATATGAAAGTATGTGAAATTTTAAGGTTAGTCAAAATTTTCTTACAAATTTTATCAAGCTTCATTGCATAAAATATGAGAAAACCTTCCCAACAATGTGATTCTTATCTTTTACTAGAAAACTTAAGAAGATGGAAAATTATTTAAATCTAGAGGGGGACCATGACATCTTTGGTAGGATTGCACTATTAGATAATTCTTTCACAAGTTGGCTCTAAATATATTTTCCATTTCTCTAATTCTCTGTTCTCTGTGTTCTTACTGTAAAAACTGTTTCCTCTTAAAATTATAATTCCCTGGTGGTTTTTTAAAAATAGAGATCATCTTTCTTTGCAAATTTTCCATGTTAAATCTTCCTAAGTGATATAGAAATCATCATTGCTCCCAAATGGGTTCCACTTTTCTTAATCTAGTGAAAATTTAGTGAGCTAAATTAAATTCACCTAGCAGAAATGAATATACCATTTTCCTTTCACTGTTGATATATTATTAAATGCAGTCTAAGATCAAATATGTTTTTTGAGAAACTATGTCGTATTTTATCTTCTCTTAAGTAACTCACTTTTGATTATGCTATTAGAAAACTTATTTTAAAGCATGAGTCCCTTTTAAATCTAGAGTGCTTTCGTGTTTTGCATGTTTTAAGGACTGGGGAAAGCTGAGTGCAAAGGTGCAAACACCTTACTTTTAATAAATTATGTGTGTATTTTTTTAATATTTAGTCCAATACTCTAGAATACTAAGAGTTCAATTTTTTAAAAGTTAGTTTGAACAAACTTTATGGCAGACAAAAATTAAATGATAGAAATTACAAGAAAAACAAGATTTTAGAGTAGACCTCTGGGAGGGAGAGAGGACACCATTTAGAAGCATATGGAGAGATTTTAATGTTATTGGTAGTATTCTTATATTTTAAAGTATGTAATGGCTCTATTAAATATTCATTTCTTTCAAAGAAAGAATAAATATTATATGCATCTTTTAATATGTATCTTATGCTTTAAAGTATAATTTTCAAAAAAGCTAAAATCTTGACTGTAATGCAAATATAATATAAAAATGTCTTAGAAATTTTATTCAGCTGATTAAAAGAAGAGATTTAGAAAAATATTCAGACCAATTCAAAAAATGTTTGAGATACTATGTATTTATAGGCAATTTAATAAAGAAATGTCATTACAAGATGACAGATCATATGCATGCCTAGTTAATGTCTTTCGGAGAAATGAAGTGGGTCTTAACTCCACACAATATTGCCACTTTCATGCTTGCCTTTTTCTCAAGTTTTTGGTAGTTTTTTCAAAAATTAGTTTAAAAACTTTAAAAGAATCATATTAAAATTAATTCAATGTAGCAACTTTTTTAGGTTTATTAAAAATGATTTTTCTAGCCGGGTTTGGTGACTCAGCCTGTAATCCCGCGTCTTTGGGAGGTTGAGGTGAATGGATTGCCTGAGCCCCGAGGGTTCGAGACCCACCTGGGCAGCGAGACCTCATCTCTACAATA
>NW_007232981.1:0-11637 GCF_000164805.1 Carlito syrichta | reverse complement strand
AGACTCCAACTAAAAAAAAAAAAAAAAAAGATTTTTCTTCACGTAAAGTTATTATTTAATAATCTTAATCCATATCTGGTTAGAGATTAAGCAAGATACTTTCTGATATATTTTCTCAAATTACATTTATGCTTAAAATGAAATTAAAGTAAAACTATGAAATTAAAAATCAATTAAAGCTATCCTTAATACGTTTATTTTCTTTTTCACAACTCTAATCCGTTCAACAGCTCTTTATTGTATTTCATAGTATGTCTTGTACATGTTGAGTGCTGTGCTATCTGGAGATATGAAGGAAAACACAACATGCTAGTTGGCTCTTTTTTCTTATTGCACTTACTGCCTATGTTTTATGGCAGACAGTAGATGACACTGAAGTAAAGCAAATAACATAATTTCACATAGTGATACGTGCTATGCTAACTAAAAAAGATATAAAATTCAGATAATAGAAGAGAAAATATGTATCTTATGCTTTAAATAGATAATACAGAGCTTTAAATGAAAATACAGAGCAGTGGATAAAATAACCTGTCAGCTTAGGGAAGCCTTCTTGATGAGAAAAGCTGATTGTGCCAAAGTCATCTGATAACATAAGTTGCCTTCTCACATACACATTTGATTGGCCTAAGTGAAACAAATACCATGTTGCAATTTCAAAAATTATGTTACAAATATATATGCCTGTCACGTAAATTGAACTTATATAATATACTATTCAGTCAGCTTTCCACATAGAAAAGGCTGATATTCTGTTTCAGTCATTTTTCACAATTAAAAAAAAGTATGAATTATGTTTGAAGTTGTAAGAAGGTCATAGATTGTACTATTAGATTTAGTAACAAGATTGTTTTATCAAATTGCAAAGCAAACTACATCAGTGATTGAACAAATGCTACTTTAATCTTAAATTGTGTTAGGAGTGCTTATATTATCTTTATTTCTGTAGATTATTGTAATCACCAATAACCTTTAATATTTAGAATGAATAACTCTTTTATTTTAAAAGGATACATATACATGGGAATGAAATTTTAATCCATATAAAAGAGCAAATTGTTAAAGTAACATTTTCTTTTCTACCGCACCCAAAGTTTCAGCTCACTTTTGTAATTTTCTGCTTTTGGTTCCTAATAAGTTAGTAACCTTGATTAGGTTTTCCTAGTTTCAGATATCATTCCTTATTATATGTACATTATTTTCTCTAAATCAACTACTGTAATTGAATCAAAGAGAAAGAAATACAAGTGTTTGTAACTCAGCATATGTCATTCATTGTTTCAAATTTCACAATCAAATGGAATATGTCCTCTACTATTTTTCCACTGAGTAGAATGTTTTAATTTGCTTCATCTTTGAATTTTCACTTTCTTATACATCTTTTTTCTTCAGATTCCTCTTTGACTTGAATTTTGTATTGCTTTTCTATTACTTTGTTATTCAAAGGAAACTTTTATTTAATAAATGATTAACCTCTCTATTTAGTCAAACAAATAACTAATATGCTGCTCCCCTTTTAAGTGGGTTATATGGCTGTTGCCCTGGGATCTTTCTTAATTACATATTTCAGCTGTTCTTTAATTCTGATAACTCAGATCCTGGCAGTTGGACATTGAGCATGGGGAAAAGTATTGCAGTCATAAGGGTGAGAGCATAGCACATGAGTTCCAATTGTATATTGTACATTGTTTATTTGAGTGTAGTCTGCAACCTTCTATATGTTTTTCCACTTTGGATTATTTTGTGATATTGTATTTATTCCCTGGATTCCAGAATTTTAAAAGAATATGTTCATATATATATTCAGGTCATTTATTCTGTTTAATATTTGGCAGTCTAAAGTCTTTCTTTAGTTCTGCGAAAAATTATTTTATTATTATTTTATTTGACCATCACTTTTCTCTTTCAGAAACCCCTATTAGACAGATGATAGATTTACTAGGTTTTATTTTTCTCACACATATTGATTTTTTTCCTAGACAATTGTGTTTTTATTTTCCATGACCTCTTTCTTGCTTGGTGCTTTTATCACAGCAAACTATTATGTTTTATGTGTTCTTTATTTTTTTAAACTTTTTTAATAGAAGGATTATATTCTGAGGACATTTTAGGAGTATTTTCTGATTTTCTTGCTCCCATCTACAGTCTTATTCTCAAATTAGTCAAAGTAGTATTGAATAGGCCCTTTATTATTGTGACACTACTTCTAGATAAGTCTTTTTCTAATTCAAGATTTAGAGACTGATTTTTTCCATCTCTCAGCAGCCACTTTCTTTTTTGATATAGATTTCAAGTACATGTCAGGTATGCTTTATTTAGACTTTTTTTTTGTTTTGCTGTTAAATGTTCTTTCCTGTTTTATATTAATTGAAATTTCAGTTGATTTCTAGAAAAGGATATAAAATAGTTCACCAGTGTTAGTCCATGTAGACTCATTTTAAAGTTAATCCATATAAAGTTATATTAAAAATATAATACTATAAAAAAAGGACTGACAGTGGTGGGAAACTATGGGGGGGTAGGGAGGGGAAGGGAGGTGGGACTAACGGTAGTCAATATCTGTCTGGGGATGGGGAGACACCCCTTATTAACAAAGGTGCCTGAACGATGCACATTTGTATACCTAACCTTTAACTGTACCCCACAATTTTATAATAAAAAAAGTTTAAAAAAGTAAAAATAAAGATATGTTAAAAATAGACAATTTTTTGTGAGTAGATTTCTGACATAACTGCTTCTTATAAGCTATTAATATTTGTCCTTAGTTTCAAAAATATGCTTTCCTAATTTTACAAGTGCTATTATCTTCATTACAGAAATATTTCAAAATACAGAAATTTATGAAAAGGAATGCAAGAATATTCCAACACCTCAGATCTATATCTTAATTGTATGTCTCTTTTCTCTATATATTTATAGTATTGCTAGTTTATTTCTAAAATATTTAGTGTATATTCTTTCCACTCTGATAACTTATGAAGAAGCATGATATTAATACATATAAGTTACCTAATAAAAGCTTTGTATTTTGCATTTGCATTAGGGTACTTCAGACAACTAAAAGTAATAGGATATATGAGGAGAGACCCCCCAAAAAGCCAGAATTATTTTCTGGAGAGTGGTCTTCTTTGTAGTACAGGCTTCCCCTGCTAATTCAGTGTTCTTGGAACCCATCATCATCAGTGTATCATTGTTGTGAGATCCTGCGTTTGACCTCAGTGAATTATTTTTGGAGTTTTTTTAAAGGTGTTTGCCCATTTCATGTGTGTGATTTATGAGCATACCTGCACACATGACACTGAGTGTTCAGCAGTTTTTAACGAAAAAGGGCATGACCCCCATGCCCCCACCCTTTTTATTCACCCTATCTCACCCCAAGTGACTTTTTTGGTTTGCCCAGCTGAAAAAAAGTCCTGAATGGAAAATGTTTTGCCAATGCGGAAGAGGTTAAACAAAAAAAGCCTAAGCACCAAAATACAACAAAATTGATAAGTTCAAAAACTGTTTTGAGCAGTGGAAAAAGAGTCTTATTAGTTGTATTTCATCAAACAAAAAGTTATTTGAAAGTGACTGAAGTTTAAACGTGAGAATAAATACACGATTTTTTATAAATAAATTTCATGTTTTTTGGTCCCCCTTTGATATATGTGTATGTATATATTATATGTAATTACAATTTTATTTGTATTTAAGTATGCGTGAATTTGTATTTAAATCAGCTTAATTTAAAATTTAAATATTTCCCCCTGACAATTATTTCTTTTCTTTTTTTTTTTTTTTTTTTGAGTTGGAGTCTCACTCTGTCACCCAGACTGGAGTGCAGTGGCTGCTCCCAGCCACCACAGCCTTGACCTGCTGGGCTTTGGCGATCCTTCCGCCTCAGCCTTCCGAGTAGCTGGAACTACAGGTGCGCGCTACCACACCCGGCTTGTTTTTGATTTATTGTGGAGATGAGGTCTCACCAAGTTGTCCAGGCGGGTCTCGATCTCGCGGGATCAGGCAATCCACTCACCTCAGCCTCCCAAAGGAGCGGGATTACAGGCTGAGCCACCGAACCCGGCTTCATAATATTTTAATATACGTTCTAGTTTATTTACTTCAAATTATATTTTAGTCTTATATTTGATGCTAATAACATTATTCCAATTTCTAATAACTATTCCTCAAATTATACTACTTTTTTTTGGGTGATTGTAACAATGGAGGAAGAAAGAAAATGAAATTACAAAAGAGATTTGGATTCTGTGTACTTACATTGAACAGAAATAAAAGAAATGTCCCCAATACTACAGGTATGATGAAGTAAATGATATTCCCTCTAAAAGAAATAGCGCCTGGGTGAAGTGGCTCATGCCTGCCATCCTAAAGCATTGAAAGGCTGAGGTCAGATAATTGTCTGAGTCCAGGAGTTCAAGACCAGCCTGGGCATAATAGGCAGACCTTGTCTCTACAAAACATTTTTTTCTTAATTGACCAGCCTGACAACATGAAAAGACCTGGTCTTTACAAAAAATAAGTGAAATAAATAAAGCAAAATTAGTCTGGTATGGTAGTGCGCACTGTATTCCCAGCTACTAGGGAGGTTGAGGCAGGAGGATCACTGGGGCTTAGCAGTACAAGGTTGCAGTGAGCAATGAGTTCATGTCACTGCACTCTAGTTTGGGCAAAAGAGAAAGACCTTGTCTCTAAATTAAGTAAATAAAAGCTTTTTAGGGAATAAGTGATTTTTCTTTTCAAGGACATTCCAAGTGTCCAGTGAAGAAAATATAATTATTTAGAAATATGTTTAATTTGAGCTATTTTTCTTCTATGCTTTCTGGTTGTAATGTGGGATTGTAGTTTAAATGGAAAGTTTGGATTAAATTTGTGAATATTGTGTCTTTTCTATTAAGATTTATTAAGTTGGGAATACTTAGAGAAGACTTTATAGTTGAAACAATGACAAAATGAAGTAGTCCACACATGGGAATTGATTGGTGATACAAAAGATAATGTTAGAATGATATAAAAAAATAATATTTCCCAAACAAATCTGTAAAGGAGGCTGCTAAGAAGTCTTCAGAAAAATAAAACAGAACCAAGAGATTGCTTTGGAATGGAAACCAAAGGGGGAGGGGTGGCTAATAAGACAAGCTGAAAGGTAAACTATGAATAAAAGAGGAAAAGAGCAAATTGAATCCTAATAAATAATGATTTAAATGAAAGTCCACTATAGTTATCTTAATTTTTAATCTAGTAACATAAGAAATGACATATTACATACACAGAGTCAAAATGAATTTGTAAAAAGAAAATGCAAGAAACAACAGAGTCAATTCTCACTGGAAAATGTGGAGAGATTATAATAATAAATATATAAAAAATAATCACAAAAAAGAACTGGTGATTTCAGTAAGAACTGGTGATTACAGTCAGTTCAAGCCTGGAGGGAGTATTAAATTAAGCAGGGAAAAGTAAATTACAAAATGATAATTCCTGACATTCAATTTGTTCACAGAATATTTTTACAAACTATTTTCACAAAATAATGCAATTTACATTATATCTAAAATTTATAATTTTCAGATCATAATGCATGTAAATTATGACTTAATACATCATAATTTATCAACCGGATATATATATTATCGTCAGTGTTAACAAAAAACAGATGAGATTTGCAGAGGCAGAATTAGAACTTTATTTTCTACAAGCAAGCTACAGATTGGGAGGCATAGTTTTAGATGCCAAAGGAAAGTGCACACTTGGGGGTGTGGGGAGTTGAAAAGTTGGATATTATAAAAGAAAACAAAAACAAAAACAAATCCCACAGGATAGAGTGGAGGAGTCTAGGAAGTGAGAAACTGAATCTTGATTGGATGATATTTAAAAGCCTAAAATCACCAGTCTCTCTTAAACGGCTGGCTCCAGGTGGTCTCTTGGTGGTCATCAAGGAATTTCCAGTTTCAGTTGTTTTCAACATTTTTTCAGGAACTGTTCTTTAACTTGGTTGCAGAAAAACAGGCTTTGCCTCACTTTGCAAGGACACAGAGAATATGATCACTCCCTGACCCTGTCATGGTCTCTTGGTCATAATTTTCACTTTTGTGAAAATCTTGTCTGTTGAGTGGGGGCATAATTTGACATTAGTAAGGCCTTATGAATTTATCCTTAGTGTCATTTGAAATGGATTTTGAAGTGAGTAATGATGAATGAAATTACATCACAGAAAAAAAGTTGAGTGATCTTAAATAGGTTTGACAATAGTATCACAAGAACTCACCTGGATAGCCAGCACAGTGTAGATGCCTCAAGAATTGATTCTCTGTCACCTTGTCTTCATTCTTAACTGAACTTGAGTGCTGGGTATAACATCATTAACATGATGTCAACTTTAGCAGCATCATAGCTTTCTCTGAACTCAAGGTTGCAAGAGTGTAATGAACATTACACAATTGTTATGACAGTGAACTAGACTTCAAACTTATAATGTTTATTATACCATTTTAATTATTTTATTTTCCATATACACTTAAAAATGATCAAAGAATACCTGCTTAGATGACCTGCTGTTTTAACTAATTAACCAATGATTTCTTCTATATGACAGCAGTTCTCTGGTTTGCTGTTAAAATGCATAAAGACAGTAACAAAATTAATTATTCTGGAATTCAGTATGGATCCTTGCTTGCCGTAGTTGATTCATAAGGAAAATTACAAAGCTGTTCTCTTTCTGGCGCATAGGGTGTGTGTGTAAGCTATTCTACCTTCTCATTATGACAATTTTTTTTTTAATGGTGACAAATTGCACCAATTACTCCCTTATATTTATATCAGCAGAGCTGCTATGAAGTTCCATAATAAGACTTCCAGAGGAAATAGTAGAAATAGGTCTGGTAGTTATTTAAGCAACTTGCTTTCAATGGTGCTACCACTATAAAATTTACATGGCAGACTTGTGTTTTAGATGCTAAAAGTAATTTGAAAAACGTTTGACTATCAGACATATTAACTAGAGAAGAATTTTTTTTTTTACTTATTTTGAGTTATTCTTTTTCAAATAAATCTATGGAAAACAAGAAAGGAAAATTTTGTTAGGTATAATAAGTGCATGGGAAAAAAACATATACGGTTAACTATGAAAGAATAAAATGGCATTGGTAGAGTATTTGTTTTGCTGATCAGTAAAACTTTTAAAATACATAAAATGAGTCAGACTATTTTTTTTACTTTAAAAATCTCAATTGATCTTTATGTAAAGTGGCAATTCTAGAATTAATCAATATCACATTCTGTAAAATAGAGTAAGTGTTCAGATAAACTGAGTTAAAGAGTTTGCCTTTATAGAAAAAGAAGGACTGAAGAGAGCAGAAGGAAAGAACAAAGAGCATGTTAGTCTTTTCAGTGAGATGTTTTCTTGTAAGGTTGTGACAGAACAGTGGAAAAATAACTGATTATTCACATCAGGTTACCTTAAGCTACCCTTTTCCCTTAAGGATTAAAGCAGAAGGAACATCATTATCATGCCAACTAAAGATTTAAACTAGCCTGTTTGCCAAATTGGCTCTCTTCTGACATCCTGGAAGGTCAGGTAGCTGCTTAGTTTATTCAAGTTTGGTGATGTAGGACTTTAGTATGATTGACTCCATTTTGATTTTTATACTGGAGTCTATGTTGGGGTCTAGATTTAAAATGTCCTTTTTATGATAAACCTGTGAAAAATCATCGTATAATTTTCACTTTTAATCAAGCAATGGTCTAGATTGCCATTAAGAGGCTTTTATTTTGTGATTTATTGCATGTATATGGTTATTTTTGAGTTTGTGTGCTTTTGTGTTTATGTTTTGAAACAATACATGTTGTGGATTAAAAAAATGTATCTAGTTCCATTTTTCCATGTAACTAAATGCAAACAATATACAATTTATCCATAAATCTTTATGACAATTTTGTTATGCAATAATGACTTAAGATGACCATGCATCAAAAATGAAAAGATCATTTGAAAATTAGTCATTTTTAAGTAAATGTAATGAATGAACTTAAAATATAATTTTTTTCTGGACAATTATTTTATAGCATAAAACAAATATCTATATGAATAATTATCTAAAGATAAATTAAAATTAAATGAGAAAAAGTATACCTCCATTTTACTTGTATACATATATGTACATAAAATATATTAACATACATACATTTATACTTACTCACATAAACAAATATACATACATATAATATGAGAGTAAACAAAAATGTAATTTAGAGGTAATTCCATTTTAAGAATAGATGAACAAGGAATTTCTGACGTGAAATGTCAATATTAGAAGAAATAATTTATGTAGTTTTGCATTCTAATAAAAGAGTGATAGCTAATTATTCTATTTATTGAAACGGAATAAAAAAGGTCATTACTTTTTTTCATTCTTGGCACTTTAAAATGTTAATACACACACACATATGTGGGTGGGGCAAATTTCTTTGATTCTAAAAGTGTTTGAGTGTTTATTATCATTTACTCTATCGGATTTCTTTCAAAAGTACTGATACCCATGGCTTAGAAAATTATACTTTAAGTAAGAATAGTTATTTCTTTGTGAGGAAAATTGGAAATCAAAATTCTAATTCTCTTTTTTCTCTGATTCTTAAATGCAAAACCTATTAGTCATAAATGTCAGTTTTGCAAAAACCACACCTACTTAAAAATACAGTACATACAAAATTGAAAGTGTTTCCTTTGTTCTTTCCTATAACCTGAACAATGATAAGAATCAGAGGCATTTTGCTGTGTCTTTTAATAATATTAAATTCAGCCTTCTTTATGTGTTATCAAATAAACCCACATTTAAAGTCTAAAACCTCTTTAAAACATGCCTTTTCCTTCCTACTGTTCTATTAATTTTGCACATTATGAATCTAATTCTCCAATCCACAGGTTTACACAGGGAGTGGAGAAAATTGCAATTCTCACTCCTTTAGGAGCATTGCCTTTCTCTGCATGCCTGTTCTACTCCCAAGACCCAGGAGATGTTAAGAAAGCAATGTGTGTCTTCCTGGCAGTGATTGCCCCCAAATCTGTGCTATATCACATTTTAGTGTAGTGTGTGTGTGTGTGTGTGTGTGTGTGTGTGTGTGTGTGTGTGAGATATTGCAATGTTGTACCAGCAGACAATGGCTCAGTAACTTTCACTTCAAGGCAGGTGGAATGTATTGCTCTTAACAGGGGACTAGAAATAATTTTGATGTGGAGATAAGGTATTTTCCCCCCTATAGTTAAGGGGGCACCTCAAGGAAATGACAGGAGAAACAGCTCTGCAAATGGAGTAGGATTTTTTGTAAGTCTTGATATGTTACATGATCTTTCAAAGATAGTAGTGTAACATCAGAAAATATTTAACTTGCCTGAACCATTGTCTTATACTGACAAATCATAGTGCACCAAAACAGGACTTAATATCTGAAAAAAACAGAAGTCATTTACTCTAAACATGTAAAATTAAGAATATAGCTATAGAATATTATAGGACACCTTGTCTGGGTATGAAGATGTTTCCTAAAATTAATTCCAGTGAATGAACATTTATTAGATGTGTTGCATGAGAGAATTTAATACTAGTTAATAAATAAAATCATGCATTAGAATCTGAAGATTGAGAGAGACAAAATATAGGTGCTTCAATGCTTAATAAAATAGAAGACATGTAGGAAAAACAGAGATAAAAACTCATTATCAACTTGCTGCATATTCCTTCAACAGGTAAAGGGCACATGGAGAATAGCTAGATGTTTCGTTTTACAATAATATTTTTATTTATGTTTCAGGTTAATCCAAACTTGCCCTCCTCAACCAAAAAACAAAACCAAACAAAATCAAACAAAACAAGAGAAAAATTATTAATTTCATTAATGACAGGAATTAAAATATTTAATTAGTGTTTTATAAAAATCTTTTTTCTCACAAATTGCACTCATTTGTATTAGTGTGGTACACACATCTGTGAAATGTACAAACATCTGTGATGTGCTATAATTGTTTTTAGCAGAGGCGTTTTCAGAACTAACATCTGCTGCTCTGCAATCCCAGAATAGCTGATGCTCTTATCAGGATAAATAACTCATATTTTAGTCCCACACCCCAATCTCTCCTTACTACCCTGTTCATCACTACTAGTGAAAGCATTTTGATGGATCACATAGATTTTCCTTCTCTGGATTCCTTAAATATTCTTCCTATTTTCAGGATCCTTAGTGGCCTTAAATTCTCTATTTTAATTTTCCAAATATTTACACAATTTTTAGGGAAATAAGTCCTTCAAGTCATAGATTATTGTGATGAATATGTATTGAATACTTTTGAAAATTGTGACAACGTGTTCATGCATAGTGGTCATATATATGGATATCTACTATCAGTGGCACAATGGAGAAGTTGGAGGCCAAGTGAGTAAATACTTTGATTACTACTCTAAGTATTTTTCAAATCTATTTTCATTCATACTGTTGATGAAAGAGCACAAATATTGAGAAAGAATTACATTTACTTTAAATGCTTATCATTTTCTGCAAGTGTCATTTTACTTTATGCTTAATTTTCTTGAACCTTTTAAAATTTATATTGGGAATAATTTTTTATGAATGCAAATCTGTGCCAATGTTAGATGTTTAGTAGGTGTCAGTTCCCTTTGCTTTCTCCCCATTTTTAGTTCCAACTGTAAGTATCAAAATATGGGAACAGAAATGATGTATTTGTGTAATTTTAACACCATCAATATATTTTTAAAAGAATTTTGAATTATGGCTATATTACCAAGAGCATATTAATATATAATGAATAGGAAAAATTTATTTTATAATTTGTTATTGATAATTAATTTATGAGGCATTAACAAAAAGTAGACAAATGATTTGGTATTATATTTTATTATGACCTTGCAAATATTCTCACCTTAGGAAAAATATTTATATTTCTGGTGTTTTGATTCTCAGTGCAAAACATTTAAGTCATGGCAATTGTTACTGTCCAGATTTGTTACTGTCCATTAATACCATTAATAAAGCACTTTAATCTATTTTGAAATACATTTTTATGAAAACAAAAGCTGCAACACTTATCAATATTTGCCAATTTATAGACATATCAATGTAAGATAAGTAGCAGTTATTGCTATTTGCTTCTCAACTGTAATTTTGCTCCACATATTTACTCTTTTTAAATAAGTTCGTTTTTAGATAGAGAAGCAAAATATCATTTTGGGAAAAGTGTGGCTTCATCACAAGTGGTTTTAAAAAACCACAATTTCATCAATAAGAACTTGAATTCATTATTTCATTTTGGTCAATTTAGCTCCAGTCTCAATTTTTGCCATGGACTGAATTTCATGTTATCTTCATAGGAGTTAGGAGTATTTTAAATTCAAGATGTGGTTTCACAGTTGTACATTTTGTTATTACAATTCAACTTCTATCAATGGTAGATATTGAAAATGCTTATATGAAGAGGCTTTCTTTTGACCATCTGTACTTTAGATACTGTAAAACTAATGTTGATGATACTCTCCAAAATTGTTAAATGTCACATATAAAAAAACAGAACAAAATTATTCTTAGTGTTTGGTATTGAGCATTTTATTTATCCTCTTAAGAAATAGACGTGTATTT